>NC_053500.1:83303016-83603016 GCF_905171775.1 Rana temporaria | reverse complement strand
TTTTATTCCCGGTACATGGGACCTTATTCAAGGATCGACCACATACTGGTTGACCATAGGACTCTAGATATTGTGGTTGAGACAAAAATAGAAACCATGACGATTTCCGACCATGCCCCGGTCAGTATTATAATAGACATCCCAGGAAATCTGAGGCCTGAACAAAATTGGAGGCTAGATGAACACTTGTTGATAGACGAGACCAGTCTATTAAGGGTAAAAAAGGAGCTGGAAGAGTACTTCAGGTTAAACGAGTCGGAGGAAGTGTCGGCCGCAACATTATGGGATGCCCATAAGGCAGTGATAAGAGGGACCCTGATCTCGGAGGGCGCAAGGAAAAAAAAAGAAAAAATAGTAAAAAAGAAAAATTGATAGAAGAGATCTTCCTCCTAGAACAGGAACATAAAAAAATAGGGAAACAACGTGATCTTTATCTGAACTTGGTCAATAAACGAAACGAACTAAAAGAACTTATGCCCCATACAGACGGTCGTTTTTTGTGATGAAAAAAAAATGACGTTTGAAGTGATGAAAAAAAACGACATTTTTGAAACTTCATTTTCAAAAACGATGTAGCATACACACCATCATTTTGAAAAATGATGAACAAAGTGACGGCACTCTAAAGGGGAAGTTCTATTCGCCTTGAGGCTGCTTTTAGCTGGTTACTTGTTAGTAAAAGATGATTCGTGCTTTTTTGTCTGTTAAAGCGTGATGAATGTGCTTACTCCATTATGAATGGTAGTTTTACCTCCCGTCTCAAAACTTGCTTCTGGGCATGTGCGGGTTTAAAAAACGTCGTTTTGCCACACACTATCATTTTTCATTGACACAAAAAATGACATTTTGAAAACGACACAAAAAATTTCGAGCATGTTCGAATTTTTTTTTGGTCGTTTTTCTGAAGACATAAAACGACATTTTCCCCACACACTATCATTTTAAATGACGTTTTCAAAAACGTCATTTTTTTTCATCACAAAAAACGATCGTCTGTATGGGGCATAATGGATCAAGAAACCAGAAGGAATTTACTCACATAGCCAGGGAAAGATATATGTGGGGAAACAAAAACAAATAAACATCTGGCAAGAATGGTGCAGAAAAAGAAATCAAAAAATTATATAGATAAAATTAAAAATGAAAAAGGAGAGATGATGCACACAACAAAGGATATCGCGGAAACTTTTAGGCTATACTACGAGAAACTTTACTCGGTGGAACAAAAGAACGGGCAGGAGGGGGAAAAAATAAATAAAATGGTGAATTTCCTGAAGGAAGCAGGGCTGCCAAAAATAAGTAGAAACGAGGCATCAGTGATGGACAGACCAATATCGGAAAAAGAGATCAATTTAGCACTAGCGGGTACGGCATCAGGTAAAAGTCCGGGCCCCGGCGGCTTTACCATATTGTATTACAAAAAATGCAGGGAGATCCTCCTTCCAAAATTATGCCAATACTTTAATGGACTGGGCAAAGACTTTGATTTAAGTAGGGAGGCTTCAGAGGCCACCATAACAGTCATTCCCAAGGAGGGTAAAGATAAAGGAGATTGCTCAGGGTATCGACCAATATCTCTGCTAAACACAGATACAAAAGGGACAATGGAGTTAGAGCACTATTGATAATTCAAAAAATGAAAGTGACTGAGTCCCCGAGTCTACTCCTGTCGATAGATGCGGAAAAGGCATTTGACAGGGTAGACTGGGGACTCATGTTACGCACCCTGGAGGAAATGGGGTAAATTCGGACAAAGGATGAGGGAGTGGATAACGACTCTATATCAGGAACCAAGGGCAAAAATAAAAATAAATGGCAGTCTATCCCAAGTATTGACAATGAAAAACGGAACAAGGCAGGGGTGGCCTCTGTCCCCACTCCTGTTTGGGCTCTCCTTGGAGCCACTGTTGTCTAGGATACGCAAATGCCCCGATATAAGAGGGGTTAAAATAGGAGAGGACGAACACAAACTCTCTGCGTTCGCAGATGATGTCCTCTTCTATCTAACAGATCCTAAAACCTCAATTCCAAAGCTATTAGACTTATGCACGTTATACAGAGAAATATCAAATTTTAAAATCAATGTTGCCAAAACCGAGATCCTGAGTATTAAAGTTAATGGATGGGAGGAAAGGGATTTAAAAATGGAACACCGCTTTTCTTGGGTAAAAGAACTCAAGTATCTCGGTATTCTGCTAGCAAAATCAATTAAAAAAATGTATGCGATAAATCTTATTCCCTTGCTAAATGAAATTAGGAGAGAAATAGGGAGGATAAAAAATAGACCAATATCTTGGATAGGACGAATACATTTTTGTAAAATGGTAATTTTACAAAAAATTACCTACAAGTTTCAGATGATACCTATAAGCTTACCTAGAATACTCTTCTCAGCTCTCAAAAAACAGATCATGAACTTCATATGGAAAAATAAGAAACATAGAATATCTTTCCAGACTTTAAGACAATCTAAGAATAAGGGGGGATTAGCTGTACCGGACATTAAAACATATTACGAGGCTGTGGTATTGTCAAGGGTGGTGGAGTGGGCTAGGGCCAGTAAAGAAAAAAGGTGGGTTAATATTGAAAATGAAATGTCGAAGACAAGGCTGGACAAGATTATATGGAACCCACCCCAATATAGGGCACTTGATAAGGAACACACATGAGATAACAAAAAAAGCACTAAAAATCTGGGACACTAAGTATAAAAAAATAGAAAAGGAATTTAACTCACCATTATTAGCATTAAAAAATAATGATTATTTTGCACCGGGCAAAATCACAGATCGGAGGAAATGGGATAAAAAGGACACGATGCATTAAGAGATGTAATTAAAGATGGGCACATAGTAACACTACAAGAATTAAAAGGGAAAAAATTGTATTGAAATTAACGAATGGAGATACGGTCAGCTAGCCCACTTTATACAAAAACTGACGCACCCATTAAGATCAGGGGAGCAGCTATCCGAACTGGAAAAATTATGTACGTCTGAGAAGGCCAAGGGAACTATCTCAAAACTATACAAGATTTTGTTAAAGGTGGACGAGAGGACTGTTCCCCCATTCGTTAAAAAAATGGGAGAGGGAACTTGGATCAAAACGGGATAGGGCCACAATAGAGAAAATGTTGACACTGGTACACTTCTCGGCAGTAGACAGCCGTACAGCGGAGATGAGCTATAAATGTATGTCCGGATGGTACATGACCCTGGACAAACTATCCAAATTTAAAGATGGACAAACGGGGGACTGTTGGAGGGGATGTGGGCTCCCAGGAACCATGGCCCACCTGTGGTGGAGGTGCCCTAAAGTCAAGGAATTCTGGAAAAAAATCCTGGGATGCATTGAAGAGATCACAAAAGGGAAAGTCAAGCTGGACCCTTGGGTCGTACTGTTTCATGGTGGAGAGGAAGGAATTAAAAAATATCGGAAAACTCTAGTCCCACATCTACTAAATGAGGGAAAAGGATAAGGAGAAAAAAAAACTGAATTTTCTTTTATTGGTATTGCTCATAAAGTAAATAACGAATGAGCAACATATCCCCCCAAAAAAAATAAAAATAAAAAATAAGAAAAAAAAATATATACACATTGGAAAGAGAAAAGTAATTAAAGAAAAAGAATTACACTAATGATGCGAAACCAGAATAGAGACGCTAAGGGCTGGCAAATCAGAATATGAGCGTATAAACGCACACTCTATGAGGTTGGAGTCTGAAGTGAATAATAAAAAAAAAAAAGAGAAAAAAAAAAAAAAAAAAAAAAAAAAGAAAAAAAAAAAAAAAAAAAAAAAAAAGGAACTGACTTGACTGGTTTTTATACCCCTGAGCCTGCATTTTTCTCCCTCCAAAACTCAAGTTTCCCGCGGATACGATTGGTTGACTTATGTGTCTTTTCAGTATGACCGATAAGGACCCCCCCACCCAGTAACCTCCTGTGGTCCCATCCCTGTGCCAATTGATGTGATTTGGAGTTTGCATAATTGACTCATACCAACTTCCCTTGTGATCACTCACTCACATATACAGGTGGCCACTTCCTATCCTTTGAAGCGTAGTCACACCAGTATGCAAAGGGCCCCTGCTGTGATGGAGCTTTTTATCCTATCCAGCTTCCCTTCATAACAAAAGGACAATTTGGCTAATGTAATTATCAGGGAGAAGTCATTTTTTAAAGGACAGCTGAGCCCTTCAATTTTGTCATATCACAAACTTGAATCAGTCCAGTAAAACATACATTCATCTTTGCACTGGTTCCCCTGGTATAAAATATGAAGTTCAAACTTTCCACCACAGTAGTCAGTTGCCTGGCTGCCAGCGTATGTCAGGGTACAGCGTACACTGTGCCCAGTGCCACCCACCACTCATCTATCTTGGTGGCACAGTACATAACATTAAAAAATAAAAATAAATTATTACTGCAATATAATAGTAGTCAGTTGCCTGGCTGTCAGCGTGTGTCAGGGTACAGCGTACACTGTGCCCAGTGCCATACACCACTCATCTATCTTGGTGGCACAGTACATAAATTTTAAAAAACAAAAACAAAAAAATATTACTGCAATATAATTGTAGTTAGTTGCCTGGCTGCCAGCGTGTGTCAGGGGTACAGCGTACACTGTGCCCAGTGCCACCCACCACTCATCTATCTTGGTGGCACAGTACATAACATTTAAAAACCCCCAAAAATTGACTGCAATAGAATAGTAGTCAGTTGCCAGCGTGTGCCAGGCTCATAGTGTAAACTGTGCCCACTTGCCCAGTGCCACCACTCATATATCTGGTGACATAGTATATTACATTTAAAAAGAAAAAACACAATTTTGACTGCAATAGAATAGCAGTTAGTTGTCTGCAGGCGTGTGTCAGGCCTACAGCGTCTACTCTGCCAACTTCTGCCAGTGCACAGTGCCACTCATATCTGGTGTCACAGTAGCTTGCACGCATAGTACAACTAAACAAATAAAAAAAAATGACTGGCAGAGGCAGGCCACCCCGCAGGGGCTGTAGTGGTCATGGTGCTGTGATTCCCTTTGGCCCTAGAATAATGCCCAGTGTTCAGAGGCCACATACCCTGAACTCCAAAAGTTCTGAGGACATAGTTGACTGGCTAACACAGGACACCCAATTTTCTACAGCTTCCGCTCATAACCTTGACACACCATCCTCCTCCAGATCAGCTTCGGGCACCTCTCAAGTTACCACTCGCCCACATGCCGCCACCACCAACACCAGCATCACAGCTGCTTCACTTGATCTGTCAGAGGAGTTATTTACACATCAGTTGGAAGAAATGAGTGATGCGCAACCATTATTGCCAGAGGTTGTAGATAAAAGGGATATGACTCAGTCAGGCAGCATTACACACATGGACGTATGGTGTGATGATGATGTACCCGCTGCTGCTGCTTCCTTTGCTGAGTTGTCAGATACAAGTAAAGTGGTTGATGATGACGATGTGTCCGGGGATGTCACGTGGGTGCCCGCCCGAAGTGAAGAAGAACAGGGGGAAAGTTCAGATGGGGAGACAGAGAGGAGGAGGAGACGAGTTGGAAGCAGGGGGAGGTCGTCGCAAGGAGCTAGTGGCACAGTCAGACAGCATGTATCGGCACCCGGGGTCAGCCAGACAGCACGCCAATCAACGTATGCTGTTGCCACCACCAGAATGCCGGCATTGCAAAGCTCAGCAGTGTGGCATTTTTTTGTGTGTCTGCCTCTGATAACAGTGATGCCATTTGCAACCTGTGCCAAAAGAAACTGAGTCGTGGGAAATCCAACACCCACCTAGGTACAACTGCTTTGCGAAGGCACATGTTCGCACATCACAAACGCCTATGGGATCAACACATGATGAAGAGTACAAGCAGCACACAAGCTCAAAGCCACAATACTCCTCCTGGTGCAGCATCTTCAGTCACGTCAACCACTGCTGTCCTCCTTGCCCCCTCTCAACCAACCGCCACTCCGTATCTCACCTTGAGCAGTTCCTGCTCATCTCCCCACAGTCAGGTGTCTGTCAAGGACATGTTTGAGCATAAGAAACCAATGTCACAGAGTCACCACCCTACCCGGCGTCTGACAGCTGGCTTGTCGGAACTCTTAGCCAGCCAGCTTTTACCATACAAGCTGGTGGAGTCTGAGGCCTTCAAAAAATTTGTAGCTATTGGGACACCGCAGTGAAAGGTACGAAACTTCTTTTCACAAAAGGCAATCCCCAACCTGTACTCTATTGTGCAAAAGGAAGTCATGGCATCCCTGGCACACAGTGTTGCTGCCACCTCCTCTACTCCTCCTACTCCATCCTCTTCGATAACCTCCTCGGCTGAGTCCTCTTCTGCTGCTGCGTCTTGCTCCACATCAGCTGCACCTCCCCAGCTCCCCAGGGGCTATTCCACATCACGGATACGACAGTGTCACGCCATCTTGGGGTTGACTTGCCTGAAAGCAGAGAGTCACACCGGACCAGCACTCCTGTCCGCCCTGAACACACAGGTGGATCAGTGGCTGACTCCGCACCAACTGGAGATCGGCAAAGTGGTGTGTGACAATGGAAGCAATTTGTTGGCAGCATTGAATTTGGGCAAGTTGACACATGTCCCGTGCATGGCACATGTGATGAATCTGATTGTACAACGCTTTGTGCATAAGTACCCAGACTTACAGGACGTCCTCAAGCAGGCCAGGACGGTGTGTGGCCATTTCAGGCGTTCCTACATGGCCATGGCGCACTTTTCAGATATCCAGCGGCGAAACAACATGCCAGTGAGGCGACTGATTTGCGACAGCCCGACACGTTGGAATTCAACACTCCTAATGTTCGACTGCCTGCTCCAACAAGAAAAAGCCGTCAACGAGTATTTGTATGATCAGGGTGCTAGGATAGCCTCTGCGCAGCTGGGACTTTTTTTGCCACGTTTCTGGACGCTCATGCGCAATCCCTGTAGACTCATGCGTCCTTTTGAGGAGGTGACAAACCTAGTCAGTCGCACTGAAGGCAGCATCAGCGACATCATCCCATTTGTTTTCTTCCTGGAACGTGCCCTGCGAAGAGTGCTGGATCAGGCCGTAGATGAGCGTGAAGAGGAAGAGTTGTGGTCACCATCACCACCACCAGAAACAGCCTTATCAGCATCGCTTGCTGGACCTGCAGAAACGCTGGAAGAGGAGTGTGAGGAAGAGGAGTCAGAGGAGGAATGTGGCTTTGAGGAGGAGGAAGACCAACCACAGCAGGCATCCCAGGGTGCTTGTTGTCACCTATCTGGTACCCGTGGTGTTGTACGTGGCTGGGAGGAAGAACAGAATTCAGTGAGATCAGTGAGGACGAGGAACGGGACATGAGTAGCTCGGCATCCAACCTTGTGCAAATGGGGTCTTTCATGCTGTGGTGCCTGTTGAGGGACCCTCGTATAAAAAGGCTGAAGGAGAACGACCTGTACTGGGTGGCCACGCTACTAGACCCCCGGTATAAGCAGAAAGTGCCTGAAATGTTACCAAATTACCGGAAGTCGGAAAGGATGCAGCAGTTCCAAAATAAATTTAAAAGTATGCTTTACACAGCATACAAGGGTGATGTCACAGCACAACAGGAATCTAACAGTGGAAGAGGTGAAAGTAATCCTCCTCCTCCTCCTACCATGACCACGCCGGCAAGGACAGGACGCTTTACAGATGTGTTGTTGATGGAGGACATGTGGAGCTTTTTCAGCCCTACGCGTCGCCGTCCACCCTCAGAGAACGATTCGACCGTCAGGTAGCAGACTACCTCGCCTTAACTGCAGATATCGACACTCTGAGGAGCGATGAACCCCTTGACTACTGGGTGTGCAGGCTTGACCTGTGGCCTGAGCTATCCCAATTTGCGATAGAACTTCTGGCCTGCCCCGCTTCAAGTATCCTTTCAGAACGGACCTTCAGTGCAGCAGGAGGTATTGTCACTGAGAAGAGGTCAAAAAAGTCTAGATTACCTCACCTTTATTAAGATGATCCCGAAGGGACTGACAGTGGGCGATACATTTGACTAAAGGCCTGATGAGATGAGCTTCCTTGGGCTACAAATGGTCCACACACTGCTGTATTTTATGTCTGCATGCAGGATGACTTGCGTGACTTATCCGCCACCAACTAGGGTTCAAGCCTCAATGTTTTAGTGCACTTTCTGCCTGGAAAACATTAATTTTTCTGGCTGCTGCTACAGCAGCAGCTGCAACAATACCTACTTTTTCAGGCATGTGTACATGCCTAATTTTTCTGGCCTCTGGTGCTGCACTGTGGCTGCAAAAACAAAACCCAAAAAAAAGGCACATACATGTGTCAATTTCCCTTCGTGATCGTTACCTTATTGTGGTGAAGGGGCTTGCGTATCACAATGAAGCGACCACCTCTATGAGTGTGTTGGCAATGGCAATGTTGGCACACCCCAGATGATAAGGTCGTTGCTTGATTGTAATCAGACCAAAAGCGATCGCCTGGATAATTTTGCATAGAAAAAACATGAATTTTCTTTGTGATCATCTAAGGTGATCATTAAAGCCTACTAGGCCAACAATGGGCCCACACTGCAGAATCATTGTTTTCTGGGTCACTTAACTGTCACTGAACTACATCAGCATGACCATAGGCTTTGAAAACCCCCCATCGCCTGCAATCTCCAAAACGTTCATTGACGTCAGTGAGGACAAGGAACGGGACATGGCTAGCTTGGTATACAACCTTGTGTAAATGGGGAGTTTGCGGTTGTGCAAATGGACTGTTTGCAGGTGTTTGCGGTGCGTTAAGCGGGGAGTTTGATCTGTCAGAGTTTGGTCTGTCACTGTGAACCCTAACCCTATTACAGACAGGGTTAGGGTTACAGATAGGGTTAGGGTTAGGGTTACAGATAGGGTTAGGGTTACAGCCCTAACCCTATCTGTAACCCTAACCCTATCTGTAACCCTAACCCTGTCTGTAACCCTAACCCTAACCCTACCCTACCCTACCCCTTACACTATCTGTTACCCTAACCCTATCTCTAACCCTAACCCTAACCGTAACCCTATCTGTTACCCTAACCCTAACCCTATCTGTTACCCTAACCCTATCTGTAACCCTAACCCTAACGCTATCTGTTATCCTAACCCTAACCCTATCTCTAACCCTAACCCTATCTGTTACCCTAACCCTATCTGTTACCCTAACCCTATCTGTAACCCTAACCCTAACCCTTACACTACCTGATCGATATAACATCATACTTGATGTTTTAGAGCACGTTATTCCAAACAATTTATGAATGTTAGGTGATTTATGCCCTTTATGGATTAAAAACGGACTCTGCGACAACTACGTAATTTTCCATGGGAGTTTTGCCATGGATTCCCTTCCGGCATGCCACAGTCCAGGTGTTAGTCCCCTTGAAACAACTTTCCCATCATTATTGTGGCCGGAAAGAGTCCCTGTGCGTTTTAAAATTCGCCTACCCATTGAAGTCTATGGCGGTTCGCGCATTCGCGAACATATGCGCAAGTTCGCAATCGCCGTTCGCGAACGTGGAATTTTAGGTTTGCGACATCACTACACAGAGCACATATACCTCAATCGTAAGCACTGGCATTCCATCAATGTACAGGTGATAGCCAATGCCCAATGCCTCATATGGCACGTCTGTGTCAAACACCCAGGGTCCAGCCACGACAGCTACATATACCGTCAAAGCACCATCCCAACAGATTTTGAACAAAACGTGTATGGGGACAGCTGGCTGGTTGGTGAGTGACATGGGTGTCAGGCATGACTGTCCGACCCCATGATGCAGACATCACGAGGGGCACATGCACGACTAACATCCTCCTGTCGTTTTCCTTCCAGGTGACTCTGCATATGCACTTGGACCCCATCTCATGACTCCATACTGGACTCCCCAAACCACAGGAGAGCAAAACTACAATGCTGCACACATACGTACCCGTGCAGTGGTGTAACGCACCTTTGGTCTCCTGAAGTTCCGTTTCCGATGCCTGGATAAGTCCGGGGGAACCCTGTTGTATTCCCCAAACTTTGTGTGCCAGATCATCAGTGCATATTGCATTCTACACAACTACGCCATGAGAAAGGGCCTGGAGATTACCTACGTGATGACCTGACCCCCGAACCACACAGTCCCCCCCTAACCGAGGGTAGCAGCAGTCAGGAGATGCCTCACAGAAGACATGTTTGCACGTTAAACACATACATTCATCATGGCACAAGGAGAATGCACGCATGCACACCACTGTGGTCCCTAGCACACACACATCACATCTACATCATATTGGATTAGCCCAAGTCCACCATGCAGGACTTGGGAGCAGCAGCGCCATGCCAAGGCTCCAATTATGTCGCTGTACATTCATACCACATTCACACGGGTAGTGGGGATAACTTCTCCCCAACGGCCGAGGGTGACACCCCTTACTGGCAGGAGTGTCACCCCCCCCCCCATTCACACACCAGTCACACTGTAGCCAGCACTTCTCACCGTGTGCTTTAAAAAAATAAAAAATAAACTCATGACCTGGGCATAGAAATAAAAAAATAAAAATAAACTCATGACCTGAGCATAGAAATAAAAATAAAACAATAAACTCATGACCTGAGCATAGAAATAAAAATAAAAAAATTAACTCATGACCTGAGCAAAGAAATAATAGTCTTAAAAAAATAAAGGCACTTATTTTGCCTGACGGGGGCTGTGCCTGGTGGCAGCTTTCTGGCTCCTCAGCTGCCTGGGGGGAGCCTGGGGTGGGGGGGTGTAACATCTGGAGGTGGCTCATTCCCGGGTGGGCCACTCCTGGCAGGTTATGGCTGCCTGCCCTCCAAGGCCACGGCAATCCAGCTCAGAAATACATTTGTCTGGGCCTGCATCCTTAGCTGGCCGGTGATGTTATGCTGCTGATTGCGCTGCCTCTGTCTCCCCTCCTCCTGGATGGCAGCCACGTTGGCGTTGACGGCCTCAGTAAGGCTTTCAACCTTGGCCACCAGGTTCACAGTGGTGGCCTGCAGGTCCGCCACACAGGTGACCACTGCAGAACTATTGCAATTGCCATCCAGCACTACATCATAGATTTGGCCAGTCTTATGTGCCATCTGCTGCAGGTGCCCGGCTATATCCCCCATGTGCCGGGTCTGCTGGCCCTGGTCCAGGGCTATTTGGTCCTGGACACTGATAGCTACACCCCTGGTCTTCCTTGACACCTTTCTTGGGGCAGAAGATGCCTGCGAGCGGGTGTAGGGTGAGCCCCTTGAGGGTGTTCCCCTGCTGGTGGCAGACACAGAGGGGCTTCCCCTGATGGGAGGGGAGTTGTGAGAGGGCCCAGGCAGGACAATGGACTCCTCTATAATCAGACCTAGGTCCACCGACTCCTCCACCACCTATTAGAGAGGAGAGGTGTGGGCACTCCCCTCCCCCGCTGGATCTTGGAGGTCTTGCTGAGGCTGCTCCGGGGACGATGTGGTGGGACGGCCACCGCCAGCAGATGGGCCCGCTCCCTCCTGCACATCTGTGGATGACATAAAGCAGTCACATGTTGGGGGACCCACACACTTGTCACAAGTTCCCTTCCACCCCCTCACATGCTACACACTGGATAGGGGATATAAAACACTTATCTGTCCTCGAGGCATCGTCACAGGAATCGAAGCCCTCAACTCCCTCCAACTGCTCCCTCTGTATACAACAGGCGACCATCTCCTTATCCGGGGTCAAAACAATATTGCAGGGTGGTCCACCCCCCGTGCCACTCTGGTGCTTCCGAATGGAGGACAGCTTCTCCCGCACACGGAGCTTCAAGTCATACATTTTTTTGTTAATGTCCTTGACGCTGCAGGTGGCATTGCCAAGGGCACTAACTTGAGAAGCGATCGTATCCAGGATTTCCTGCTTCTTGGCGCGGCTGGTATCCCGACTCTGGGCACCATGGAGGAACGTATCATATCTCTCCATGCCAGCAATCACGATTGCCCTCTCCTGGGGAGTAAAATTTAGCTTCCTCTAGCTGACTGGAGCAGCCATAGCACAGCAAAAGAGAGCAGTAATACAGAAAAGCGAAATTACCTTGCTCAGGGGGGGAAAAAGCAGGATGTAATTTTGCATTGGACGGGCGCATGTCTGGGCGTATTTATGCACTTGGCGTAAGCCGGTAGGCCGGCGTAAACCAGGAAGTTTGGCCGGCGTAGTTGTGAGCATGCGCACAAGGAAGCGATAATACGTCGACATCACTGCGCATGCTCCGTGGAAGATACGCCGGGCGTAATCCACTGCTCCTCGCTCAGGCCATCATTTGCATAAGTTCACACCCACTTATAGATTTTCTGGTGTTCTCATATTAATTCCTACAGGCAGGGATCTGCTCATATTAATACCACAGGCAGGGGATCTGCACATATTTTCACATGGTGTACTGTCTGTGTCCTCTGCACAGTGTGCACCTAAAGCTACGCCAATAGATTTGCTGGTGTTCTCATATTAATTCCTACAGGCAGGGATCTGCTCATATTAATACCACAGGCAGGGGATCTGCAAGTATTTTCACGTGGTGTACTGTCTGTGTCCTCTGCACAGTGTGCACCTAAAGCTTTGTCAATAGATTTGCTGGTGTTCTCATATTAATTCCTACAGGCAGGGATCTGCTCATATTAATACCACAGGCAGGGGATCTGCAAGTATTTTCACATGGTGTACTGTGTCCTCTGCACAGTGTGCACCTAAAGCTACGTCAATAGATTTGCTGGAGTTCTCATATTAATTCCTACAGGCAGGGATCTGCTCATTATAATACCACAGGCAGGGGATCTGCAAGTATTTTCACGTGGTGTACTGTGTCCTCTGCACAGTGTGCACCTAAAGCTATGTCAATAGATTTTCTGGTGTTCTCATATTAATTCCTACAGGCAGGGATCTGCTCATATTAATACCACAGGCAGGGGATCTTCACGTATTTTCATGTGATGTACTGTGTCCTCTGCACAGTGTACCCCTAAAGCTAAGTCAATAGATTTGCTGGTGTTCTCATATTAATTCCTACAGGCAGGGATCTGCTCATATTAATACCACAGGCAGGCAATCTGCAAGTATTTTCACGTGGTGTACTGTCTGTGTCCTCTGCACAGTGTACCCCTAAAGCTAAGTCAATAGATTTGCTGGTGTTCTTAGAATTATTCCTACAGGCAGGGATCTGCTCATATTAATACCACAGGCAGGGGATCTTCACGTATTTTCACGTGGTGTACTGTGTCCTCTGCACAGTGTGCACCTAAAGCTACGTCAATAGATTTTCTGGTGTTCTCATATTAATTCCTACAGGCAGGGATCTGCTCATATTAATACCACAGGCAGGGGATCTGCACATATTTTCATGTGGTGTACTGTCTGTGTCCTCTGCACAGTGTGCACCTAAAGCTACGCCAATAGATTTGCTGGTGTTCTCATATTAATTCCTACAGGCAGGGATCTGCTCATATTAATACCACAGGCAGGGGATCTGCAAGTATTTTCACGTGGTGTACTGTCTGTGTCCTCTGCACAGTGTGCACCTAAAGCTTTGTCAATAGATTTGCTGGTGTTCTCATATTAATTCCTACAGGCAGGGATCTGCTCATATTAATACCACAGGCAGGGGATCTTCACGTATTTTCATGTGATGTACTGTGTCCTCTGCACAGTGTACCCCTAAAGCTAAGTCAATAGATTTGCTGGTGTTCTCATATTAATTCCTACAGGCAGGGATCTGCTCATATTAATACCACAGGCAGGCGATCTGCAAGTATTTTCACGTGGTGTACTGTCTGTGTCCTCTGCACAGTGTACCCCTAAAGCTAAGTCAATAGATTTGCTGGTGTTCTTAGAATTATTCCTACAGGCAGGGATCTGCTCATATTAATACCACAGGCAGGGGATCTTCACGTATTTTCACGTGGTGTACTGTGTCCTCTGCACAGTGTGCACCTAAAGCTACGTCAATAGATTTTCTGGTGTTCTCATATTAATTCCTACAGGCAGGGATCTGCTCATATTAATACCACAGGCAGGGGATCTGCACATATTTTCATGTGGTGTACTGTCTGTGTCCTCTGCACAGTGTGCACCTAAAGCTACGCCAATAGATTTGCTGGTGTTCTCATATTAATTCCTACAGGCAGGGATCTGCTCATATTAATACCACAGGCAGGGGATCTGCAAGTATTTTCACGTGGTGTACTGTCTGTGTCCTCTGCACAGTGTGCACCTAAAGCTTTGTCAATAGATTTGCTGGTGTTCTCATATTAATTCCTACAGGCAGGGATCTGCTCATATTAATACCACAGGCAGGGGATCTGCAAGTATTTTCACGTGGACAGCTTCTCCCGCACACGGAGCTTCAAGTCATACATTTTTTTGCGGCCTCTTCCCTCTACTCAATGGCATCAGTCACTCCTTCCCTAGCCCCACCATGTCCTCCTGAGGAGTCCCCCGAACTGTTTGACCACAGTGTTGGGTACATGCTGCAGGAGGATGTGCAGCGTTTTGAAGACTCCAATGATATTACACAACTAGAGGAAGGCAGTAACGTGAGCCCAGAGAGAGAGGGTGCCCAAGAAGGACAGCAATCTGGCAGTCATGTTCCCCCAGCTGCAGCATACTGCCAGGTTTGCTCCAGTGATGAGGAGGGAGGGGATGATGAGGTCACTGACTACACATGGGTGCCTGATAGGAGAGAGGAGGAGAAGGCACATCTCCAACGAGGCAGGATGCCCTCCAGGGGCCAGCTTAAGGGCAGCACAACAACTGCATCACAACGCAGAGCTACACATGTGCAGGGCGCTGCTGTCTCTCCAGCGTTATTCCAAAAGTTCTTTGGTGTGGGCCTTTTTTGAGACGAGTGCATCAGATCGCACCGCTGCTATTTGCAACATATGTCTCAAGCGTATCTCGCGTGGCCAAAACATCACCCGCTCGGGCACCACCTGCTTGACCAGACATATGTTAACCTGCCATGCAGTTCATTGGCAAACGTACCTCAAAGACCCACACCAAAGAACAAAGCAGACCTCTCCTTGCTCCTCATCAGCTAGGATCTCCAACCCCACTATACCCTCAGTCCTCTCTGAAGCTTGCACTGATAGGACTGAAGGTGTAGAATTAGGTGTGTCACAGCCAAGTACTTGCGGGCAGTCTACTATCGGTACACCAATGTCAGATTGTACCAGGCAAATTTCCCTGCCCCAGCTGCTGCAGCGCCAAAGAAGTTCTCTCCCAGCCATCCACATGCCCAGCGGTTGAATGCTAGCTTAGCTAAATTTCTACCACTTCAACTGCTGCCTTTTCAGTTGGTAGATTCTGCCCCCTTCCGTGAGTTTGTGGAATGTGCGGTACCTCCGTGGCAAGTTCCCAAATGCCACTTTTTCTCATGGAAGGCGATTACGGCTCTCTACCGGCATGTGGAAGGCAATGTCCATGCCTCGCTGGACAGGGCGGTCAGTGGTAAGGTGCATATTACCGCTGACTCATGGTCCAGCAGGTATGGACAGGGACGTTACCTATCTTTCACGGTGCATTGGGTGACTCTGCTGGCAGCTGGGAAGGATGAAGGACAAGGTACAGTAGTGTTGGAGGTTGTTCCACCACCACGCCTGCAAAATGCGACTACTGGTTGTGACACACCTCTCTCCTCCACCCCCTCCTCTTCTTCCTCTGTGGCCTCGTCCTGTGCTGATGTGTCCTCGGAACCAGCAGTGCTCCATAGGGATTCAAGGGGCTACGCAGGTACGCAGGCAAAGAGATGCCATGTGGTGCTTGAGCTGGTGTGCTTTGGGGACAGGAGCCACACTGGGGCAGAGGTTCTGTCAGCTCTGCAGGGGCAGGCTCAGAGGTGGTTGACACCATGCCAGCTTAAGCCAGGAATAGTGGTTTGCGACAATGGCACCAACCCCCTCTCTGCCCTCCGACAGGGAAAACTAATCCATCTGCCCTGTTTTGCTCATGTCCTTAACTTGGTGGGGCAGCGGTTCTTGGGCAGATACCCGGGCTTACAGGATGTCCTGAAGCAGGCCAGGAAACTCTGTGTACATTTCCGACGGTCATATAATGCCAGTGCTTGGCTGGCAGACCTCCAAAATGAATACAACTTGCCCAAGAACCGCCTAATCTGTGACATGCCCACCAGGTGGAACTCTACGTTGGCCATGCTGCAGCGGCTGCACACACAGCAGAGGGCCATCAATGAGTATCTGTGCCAATATGGCAGCAGGACAGGGTCAGGGGAGCTTGGTTTTTTCCCCCACGCCAGTGGGCCATGATCAGGGATGCATGCATTGTCCTGTCACCATTTGAGGAGGCCACGAGGATGGTGAGCAGTGACAGTGCATGCATCAGTGACACTGTCCCTCTTATCCACCTGTTGGAGCATGCGCTGGGTGGAATAATGTACAGGGCCCTTGAGGCAGAAAAGAGGGAGGAAGAGGAGGGCTTCCTAACCTCTCAAGGTCCCCTTTATCCAGACAGTGTTCCTGTTTGCCCGCATTTCGCACAGGAAGAGGACAAGGAAGAGGAGGAGGAGGATTGTGTCAGCATGGAGTTGGAGCCTAGCACTCAGCATCATCAGCAGTCTTTAATGGATCAATTACAGTCCCAAAAAACCCATGGACTTGTACGTGGCTGGGACAAGGTGGCTGAGGATCATGTCGTCCTCACTGACCCAGAGGACTCTGCACCGAATGACTCAGCAAACCTACACTGTATGGCCTCCCTGATCCTGCAAAGCCTGCGGAAGGATCCTCATATTCGTGCTATCAAGGAGAGGGATCATTACTGGCTGGCAACCCTCCTTGATCCACTTTACAAGGGTATCTTGCGGGGCAGAGGGAGCAGAGGATGAAACATCTTCGGGAGGCCTTGCAGAAAGGTCTGTGCAACGCGTTCCCGGAGACTGGGAGGTTACAAAATCCTGGTCCTGGACAACGTGTTGCTGAGGCTTCGGTCAGTCAAAGAAGGAGCAGTTGAGAAGGTGGCTGTCTGACCGATGCGTTCAGGCAATTTTTTAGTCTGCAGCCCCAAGGTATGAACGGTCCCAGCAACCATCGCCAGAGTCTGTTTTACATGGTCGATACCTAGGGGTAAGATCAGACTTGGACACCTTTCCCACCGAAAATCCTCTGGCTTACTGGGCCTTGAGGATGGATCACTGGCCAGAGCTTGCACAGTATGCAATTGAGCTACTGGCCTGTCCTGCATCCAGCGTTCTTTCGGAACGCACATTCAGTGCTGCTGGAGGCTTTGTTACCGATCACAGGGTGCGCCTCTCCACCGACTAGGTCGATCTATTGACCTTCATAAAAATGAATCAGGCTTGGATCACCACCAGCTACCAAGCACCTGATGCTGATGTAACTAAATAATTTGTTTGGAAATGTCAGATCCCTTCAAGACTGCCTATGCTGATTCTGAGTGACTATCCTGTTATGCTGAGTGACTATCCTTTTCTTCCTCAATGATCATGCTGATAGCTTGTAAGAATATTTTTGGTTCTGGGCACCGCCACCAGTGGCTAAGGCCCAATTTTTCAGCCCCTGTTTAACAGGGGTGGGTAATTACAATTTTTGATGCAATAATTTGCAGCAGGGATCATTCCTACGCTCCAACTAGAGTATCTGTGAGGGGTTGCAGTGTTGTGGCACCAGTACAAGTGCCTAAGGCCCAATTGTTCTGCCCCTGTTCAACAGGGGCATGTAATTACAATTCTTGATCTAATATTTCACAGCAGGGCCCATTCCAGCACCCACCAAGAGTAACTGTGAGGGCTTACAATGTTGTGGCACCAGCACCACCACCACCACCAACAAAGGCCCAATTTTTCTGCCCCTGTTCAACAGGGGCATGTAATTACAATTCTTGATCTAATATTTCACAGCAGGGCCCATTCCAGCACCCACCAAGAGTAACTGTGAAGGCTTACAGTGTTGTGGCACCAGCACCACCACCACAACCACCACCAACAAAGGCCCAATTTTTCTGCCCCTGTTCAACAGGGGCATGTAATTACAATTCTTGATCTAATATTTCACAGCAGGGCCCATTCCTGCGCCCACCAAGAGTAACTGTGAGGGCTTACAGTGCTGTGCCACCACCACCACCACCAACAAAGGCCCCATTTTTCTGCCCCTGTTCAACAGTGGCATGTAATTACAATTCTTGATCTAATATTTCAAAGCAGGGCCCATTTTTGCACCCACCAATAGTAACTGTGAGGACTTACAGTGTTGTGGCACCAGCGCCAGCACCAAAAGCCCAATTTTTCTACCACTGTTCAACAATGGAATGTAATTACAATTCTTGATATAATAGTTCACAGCAGGGCATTCCAGTGCCCACCAAGACTAACTGTGAGGGCTTACAGTGTTGTGGCAACACCAACACCTAGGGCCCAAATTTCTGCAAAGTATATACGGCAGGCCCCTACTTTTAAACATCCAACTTACAAACCACTCCTGCTTGCAAACGGAAGGAGACAACAGGAAGTGAGAGAAAATCTACCCCTAGGAAGGGAAATTCTCTTCTCTAAGAGGTGTCTCCTGTCCACTGATGCTTTATCACCAATCCATGTTTCACAAAAAAAAAATATATTTTTTAAATGTTGTCATTGGGACAGAAAGTGAGGTGCCATCTTCTGAACAGATGCGCACAGACAGCAAAACAAATGTTACTGGGGTGATAACCCTTCTCTATGTTTTCCGAAAAGATTAAAAATAGATTTTTTTTGGCTGGAGGTACACTTTAAAAAAGTACCAGTTCAAAATTAGAAACAGATTCTATTTGTAACGGACATATGCATGCTGCCGAGACAGTTATAATTTCATGCAGGGAGGACTACAAGGACCTGCATGGCTTGTCACAATTGGATGTACCACATTGTATTCTGAGCTCAAAGGGTTAATTGGACAAGTCTCTTTCAAGTCTCTTGTGTGCAGGTAAACAGCCCCCCTGTGAGGTGTATGCTGAGGGGGATTATGTGTGAGTGATAATTGTTTTAAAGGTTAATTGAATTCTATTGAGAAAGGAATGTGCCTGGCCAGAAAATGTTAAGTGATTTGCGGTGCCGAAGTCTCTAGAGACTGGCCAAGTGATTAATTCAAGGAGAGGTCATTGTTTCAGGGGGTCTGTGTTGAAGCCCCCTACTGGGTGAAGGGGGGGGGCGGAAACTGTCATTGTTCTTGTAACAGTTGTAACCAGATATAAGCAGGTGAAATATGCCAAATAAAGTCAGTCTGCTTGACTCTGCAAACGTAGCCCGTCTCGTTTCTTGGAAGGGCGTTCGATGGGATATACCGGCGGTACTTGCATATCGCAGCTTGCCAGGGAAAAGGACGTCTCCAACGGCTGAGACCCTCACACCAGTGGGGTAGCCGTTACATTGGTGGCAGCAGTGGGATGGTCCTTTTATCCAAAGAGCAAGTGCTGAATGGAGTCGCAGTAACGCCAGCTAAAAGATCCACACTGAAAGATTTATTAGAGAGTCGTGGTAGGAGCGCCAGCAACAGACCACGGAGGAGCTGATAGCTGAACTGCTGGAGCTGGACGAAATGGGGATGGATCCATGGAAGGAACGGAGCCCCTTGCACCGGTCAGCAAAGAAGATGTTAATTACTGGGATTGTACAGCGAGATTATCCTTGTATCCAAAAACGTCCGTGGAACTAATCAACCACTGTTCCGGGAAGCAAGGGAAGAGATACAAACTAAGAGGGGACAAGAACTGTACGGTAATAGCGAGGACAGCCCATTACACCTGCAGTTCCTACCCCCCCACCTGCTGCTACAGGAAAGAAAATTACCGTTCACGTGCATTTAAAGCGTTTGTAGGAAAGTGAGGAGGAAATCGATGGATATTTGGCGGACTTTTGAGAGCAGTGCTCACTACACCAGGTACCACCAGACCAATGGGTCACTATTTTGTCGGGGAAATTGTCGGGCAAAGCCAATGAAAGCCTTTCGGGCTCGCTGCTCCAGAGGATATTTTACAATATCAGTCAAGTTAAAAAGGCGCTGCTCACCCGATAACGCCGTAGACGCCAGAAGCCTACCGCCGGCACTTCCGGGAGTCCAAGAAGATGGCTGTGGACTCCCACATGGAAGGGCCAACCAGTTACAAAGGGTGGCATCCCTTGGGTCCAAGGGTGCAAGGCCAACCTCTGGGGAGGAAGTATTGCAGCTGTTCCTAATGGAACATTTCTTCCAAGACCTGGCCGCAGACATACAAGACTGGGTACGAGATCGCCGTCCCGCTAACTTAAACGAGGTGGCTCGGCTAGCAGATGAGTACGCGGAAACAAGGAAAGTAAGCCAGGGTACTAAACGGCTGGCTCATAAGGTAGAACCGCGTACTCCAACCGTCACCCCACGCCCAGAGTTTCGGGCTCCAGTCCCACCACGTCCTCAGGGGCCTAGCAACTACCCCCGGGATTCGCCTAGGGTGACGTGCCATCACTGCAGCGACACGGGACATATTGCTTGTTATTGCCCTTTGAGAGCTGCAGATAACAACTGGAGACGCACAACACCCAACACAGAGGTCACTCCATCACGCCCCTCTGCGGCCCACTGCCTGGAGACCGAGGGGGGCCCTGAGGAATGTCTGGGAATTTGGTATGAGGCAGACCCAATACAAGCGGCCTCTCCGGATAACCGTCAGCATCACCGTCAGGAGGTACGAGGTGAATGGACAAGTAGCACAAGGCCTAAGAGATTCCGGGGACTACTATCACTCTGATTCAAAACATCTGTAAAACCAGAGAACGTGTCCACCTCGCACAGTTGCCGTCCGGGGTCGCAGGAGTGCTGTATTTCGCGTACCCACCCGCCCGGGTGCACTTAGACTGGGGAGCCGGGTCAGGAAAGACCACAGTTGGTATCATGGACAACCTACCTGCCGAGGTGGTGCTGGGCAAACGACATTGGCCCTCTGACTTCGGCTTATTTACCTACACCTGCTGCTGCTTGTCCCGTGACCACCCGCGTTGCTGGAATCAACCCGCTTGCTGCTGAGAAACCGGGTAAGACTACCTTCCCCGACATGTACTGTAGATCCGGCACAATATCACAGTCTAAATGGGAATGTGACAAGTTGGCCAGTGAGAAATCAGAGATGCAACGACACTATGTCATGTATTATGAGATTGTCCCGTGGCCTTGAACATTGAAATGCACAAACAGGCGGAAATTGTCAAAAGATTAAATGGGATTTGTATCCCAGGTGGTGCCGTATCTGTCCCAAGAGCATCAGCAACAGGTTTTGGGAGCCATGAGAGAGCAAAGCAAGTGACTGTTCCAGAATTGAATTCTATTCGTCACCGTCACCATCAGCTACCGACCTGGTAAGCCAATGGGAAGGCCGACGGACTGTCCAGGCAAACGGAACTTTTACCCTAACAGCAGACCGGACATCCCCAAGTTGATCTGAAAAGGATCAATCCGGGTCTGCCGGAGTGTTCCACAAAAGAGGAGGAGTGTAACGGACATATGCATGCTGCCGAGACAGTTATAATTTCATGCAGGGAGGACTACAAGGACCTGCATGGGCTTGTCACAATTGGATGTACCACATTGTATTCTGAGCTCAAAGGGTTAATTGACAAGTCTCTTTCAAGTCTCTTGTGTGCAGGTAAACAGCCCCCCTGTGAGGTGTATGCTGAGGGGGATTATGTGTGAGTGATAATTGATTTAAAGGTTAATTGAATTCTATTGAGAAAGGAATGTGCCTGGCCAGAAAATGTTAAGTGATTTGCGGTGCTGAAGTCTCTAGAGACTGGCCAAGTGATTAATTCAAGGAGAGGTCATTGTTTCAGGGGGTCTGTGTTAAAGCCCCCTACTGGGTGAAGGGGGGGGCGGAAACTGTCATTGTTCTTGTAACAGTTGTAACCAGATATAAGGCAGGTGAAATATGCCAAATAAAGTCAGTCTGCTTGACTCTGCAAACGTAGCCCGTCTCGTTTCTTGGAAGGGCGTTCGATGGGATTATACTGGCGGTACTTGCATATCGCAGCTTGCCAGGGAAAAGGACGTCTCCAACGGCTGAGACCCTCACACCAGTGGGTAGCCGTTACACTATTTAACAACAAACTTACAGTCCCTGGCCCAGATTCAGGTAGAATGGAGCAATATTTGCGTGGGCAAAGAGCAAAGATTTTTCTCTGCGCCCACGCAAATATTGCGTTTTGCCCGCGATTCACGGAGCAGTTGCTCCGTAAATTGCGCGGGGTAATATGCTATAACAGCCGGGCGTAAGGCTGCCTAATGTAAATGATCCCGCCGGGGCGGGAATCATTTAAATTAGGCGCGCTCCCGCGCTGATGCGAACAGCGCAATGCTCCGTCGGGAAACTTTCCCGACGTGCATTGCGGCAAATGACGTCGCAAGGACGTCATTTGCTTCTAAGTGTGAACGTGAATGGCGTCCAGCGCCATTCACGGTTCACTTACGTAAACAACGTGAAATTTAAATTTCACGAGCGGGAAGCGCAGCTATACTTTAGCATTGGTTGCCCCTGCTATTAGCAGGAGCAGCCTTATGCTAAAGTCGCCGTACGGAAACTCCGTACCTTGCGTGCGCAGGGCCCGCGCAACTTTTGTGAATCGGTGGTAGTATGCAATTTGCATACTATACGCCGATCACAATGGCCGCGCCCCCTAGCGGCCAACGCAAGAATGCAGCCTGGGATGTGAAGGCATAAGGAGGCTTATGTCTGTCACATCCTAGGCTGCAGTCGGTGTAACGAGGTTCCTGAAATCAGGAGCACTCGTTACACCGGAAGCAAGTAAGCACTTGCGCCGCGCAACCTATGGTTGCGCGGGCGCAAGTGCTCTTGAATCTGGCCCCCCTGTCTTGTTTGCACCGCCTGTATACTGCTGTTCAAAGTATATAGGGTCAAAGGGGCTGGTAATGACCTGGGGGGGACACTGCAATCCATGCTATTTTTCTCAATGATTTTCATCCATATTGCAGGGACCAGACATTACATTAAAGCTGCAAGCAGTTTTAAATGACTTTTTTCATTTAACTAATTTCACTAATGTCATTTTGTGCAGGGGCAGTTCTAAACACGTGCCACTTCACAGGCATACCTATAGACACCCAGCAGGTATGATATTTTTTTTACTTTATGCGTCATTAAAATCACTTCTCTCGAAAAACTGCAGTTTTTAAAACTTTTTTTGCAGACCGATTTAGGACAAGAACTTGCATATTGGCCTTAAAATTAGCACTTTTGATTTTCGAACGTTCGAGTCCCGATAGACTTCAATGGGGTTCTAAAGTTCGCGCAAATGTTTGGTCCGCTCGTAGATTTAGGCTCATGTACACCAATGGCGTGCGTCCTCTCTCTCCTGCACCGCCACTGAAATACAATAAATAGATTCATGCATTGCATGAATCTATGTATTGCTGCTGCTGCCCACTATTCAGGCGGCCGACCCTCTGGTGAGCACCGGCCATCTGAATAACGGCAGCTGGTTGGTTTTGGAGTGCCAGCGGCTGAATGGCTGAAGCATCATCGAGGGCGGGAGAAGAACATCGAGGGACTGTGGAAGCAGGATGGGCTGACCCTAGAAAGGTAAGTGCCGGGTGGGGGGGGGCATTTTACAGGGCACAGTGGCAGCATTTTACAGGCACAGTGGCGAAAATTGATGGGCACAGTGGTGACAATTAATGGCATGGCACAGTGATGACAATTGATGGCACAGTGGCGATAATTGTTGGCGTGGCACAGTGGTGACAATTGATGGCACAGTGACTGCATTTGATGGCACAGTGGCTGCATTTAATGGGCACAGTGGTTGCATTTGATGGGCAAAGTGGCTGCGTTTGATGGGCACAGTGGCTGCAATTGATGGGCACAGTGGTGATAATTGATGGCACAATGGTGACAATTGATGGCACAGTGGTAACAATTGATGGCACAGTGGATGCATTTGATGGCATGGCACAGTGGCTGCGTTTGATGGCACAGTGGCTGTGTTTGGCATGGCGCAGTGGTGACAATTGATGGGCACAGTGGTAACAATTGATGGCACAGTGGCTGCATTTGATGGCATGACACAGTGGCTGCGTTTGATGGAATGACACAATGGCTGCGTTTGATGGCACAGTGGCTGCGTTTGGCATGGCACAGTGGTGACAATTAATGGGCACAGTGGCTGCATTTGATGGCACAGTGGCTGAGTTTGGCATGGCACAGTGATGACAATTGATGGGCACAGTGCTGGCAATTGATGGCACAGTGGTGACAATTGATGGCACCAGTGGCTGCCGTTTGATGGCAATGGCACAGTGGTGACAATTGATGGGCACAGTGGCGATAAATGATGGCACAGTGGCTGCGTTTGATGGCATGGCACAGTGGCTGCATTTGATGGCATGGCACAGTGGTGACAATTGATGGCACAGTGGCGACAATTGATGGCACAGTGGCGACAATTGATGGCATGGCACAGTGGTGACAATTGATGGCACAGTGGCGACAATTGATGGCACAGTGGTGACAATTGATGCACAGTGGCTGCGTTTGATGGCGTGGCACCTGTGGTGACAATTGATGGGCACAGTGGAGATAAATGAGGCACAGTGACTGGTTTGATGGCATGGCACAGTGGCTGCATTTGATGAATGGCACAGTGGCGACAATTGATGGCACAGTGGCGACAATTGATGGGCATGGCACAGTGGCGACAATGATGGCACAGTGGCTGCATTTGATGGCACAGTGGCTGCGTTTTGATGGGCACAGTGGCTGCATTAGTGGCACAGTGGCTGCGTTTGATGGGCACAGTAGCTGTGTTTGATGGGCACAGTAGCTGCGTTTTATGGGCACAGTGAGGCTGCAATTTTTTCCGTTTGTTTGCACCCCTCCCCCAAAAAATGTTGAGCACCAGTCGTCACTGATGTACACAATACGTTTTTACAACTTCTCCGGAACGATTTAACTTGACAGACGGTAACCCACGTTTAAAACGTCAGTTTTGCTGCGTTTACATGCCACGTTTAGCAGCATTTTGCCTCGTTTGCATTCAGAAGCGTTAAATGCCTATCAACTCAGCATCTGAACTCATTTTTTTGCTTTCCAAAAAAAGCCTCTAAACTCAACTGCCTAGAAACAACTGTAAATGACCCTGTGTACATATACTGATAAGGTAACATAGAGGAGAGTTCAGGGGCAGCTGAAAGACAATTCCCAACTAAGGATGAGCCGAACACCCCCCTGTTCGGTTCGCATCAGAACTTGTGAACACACCAAATGTTCGTGTGAACTTTAGAACCCCGTTAAAGTCTATGGGACTCGAACATTTGAAATCTAAAGTGTTAATTTTAAAGGCTAATATGCAAGTTATTGTCCTAAAAAGTGTTTGGGGACCTGGGTCCTGTCCCAGGAAACATGTATCAATGCAAAAAAAGTTTTAAAAACTGCATTTTTTTCAGAAAAAGTTAATTTAATAATGCTAAAAGTGAAACAATAAAAGTGTAATATTACTTTAAATTTCGTACCTAGGGGGGGTGTAAAGTCAGCATGTGAAAAAGTGCATGTTTCCCGTACATAGAACTGTCCCTGCACAAAGTGTAATTTCTGAAAGAAAAAAAGGCATTTAAAACCGGCTTTGCGGCTCTAATGAATTGTCGGCTCTGGCAATTACAGAGATGATTCATTCATAAAGAAAAAAAAATGTGTGGGGGTTCCCCCAAATTAAATTACCCCGCCGTAAAAAAAAAAAATTACATAGGGTTCCCCGCAAATATCCATACCAGGCCTTTCAGGATTTTAAGGGGAACTCCACCCCAAATTTTAAAAAAATGGCGTGGAGTCCCCCTAAAAATCCACACCAGACCCTTATGAGAGCACGTTAACCTGGCCGGCCGCCGTACGTCACTGGGAAAGCCAGGTCTTTCAGGGTCTTTCCCAGTGACGTACGAGGGTGCGTCAGAGGGGGCGGGGTCACATGACGGGTGGCCGCTTCCCCTATATAAGTAATGTCACAGCTCCAGCGCGTAATTCCGCTGGGCTGTGTCCAGCGGAGAGTGGAGCTCCCCTGCTGCACTCTGGACGGATGGATCTTCTGCATCGCTGGACCGGACCGCTGATCATCCGTCGCTGGAGAGATCATCCATCGCTGGATAGGAGACAGTGGATTCACATCGCTGGATTATTTTTTTTTTTATTAATAAAGGATTTTTTTCTACTGTGTCTGTGTGTTTTTTTTAACTATTTACACTTCCTTCGTGAAATGGTAGAGGTACAGTGTACCCCATTACCAATTCACATAGGGGGGGCAGGATCTGGGGGTCCCCTTTGTTAAAGCGGTCTTCCAGATTCTGATAAGCCCCCCGCCCGCAGACCCCCACAACCACTGGGCAAGGGTTGTGGGGATGAGGCCCTTGTCCCCATCAACATGGGGACATCCTCCCCATGTTGAGGGCATGTGGCCTGGTGTGGTTCAGGAGAGGGGTGGCCGCAACTCTGTCCCCCCCCTCTTTTCTGCGGCCGGCAGGTTTACGTTGCTCGGATAAGGGTTCGGTGTGGATTTTTAGGGGGACTCCACGCCATTTTTTTTTAAATTTGGGGTGGAGTTCCCCTTAAATCCTCACCAGACCTGAAGGGCCTGTATGGATTATTTGCGGGGAACCCCACGTCATTTTTTTTTTACTTAATATCACTTAATATCCATTCCAGACCTGAAGGGCCTGGTAATTTAATTTGGGGGAACCCCCACACATTTTTTTTTCTTTATGAATGAATCATCTCTGTAATTGCCAGAGCCGACAATTCATCTAGAGCCGCAAAGCCGGTTTTAAAATGCCTTTTTTTTTCTTTCAGAAATGACACTTTGTGCAGGGACAGTTCTATGTACGGGAAACATGCACTTTTCACATGCTGACTTTACACCCCCCCTAGGTACGAAATTTAAAGTAATATTACACTTTTAATTGTTTCACTTTTAGCATTATTAAATTCACTGCTCCTGAAAAAAACTGACGTTTTTGAAACTTTTTTTTGCATTGATACATGTTTCCTGGGACAGGACCCAGGTCCCCAAACACTTTTTAGGACAATACATTGCATATAGCCTTTAAAATAAACACTTTAGATTTCTCCCATAGACTTTAACAGGGTGTTCCGCGGCTTTTCGAATTTGCCGCGAACCCCCTAATTGTTCGTTGTTCGCCGAACAGGCGAACAGGCAATGTTCGAGTCGAACATGAGTTTGACTCGAACTCAAAGCTCATCCCTATTCCCAACTGCTCCTAAACATCTGTTTATCAGGAGCAGTGTACATAAGGCCTTAGAGATGCTTTTCGGCTGCTAGCGGGCTCTTTTAACCCCTGCTAGTGGCCGAATAAATGGTTAAAAGCCCCTGCAAATCACTGCTGCCGAAGCGCTTTGCAGACACTTCGGTGGCGCTGCCTATTCATTTCAATGGTCAGGGGCACTTTAGGTGTATACACCGCTCCTAGAGCCCCCCAAAGATGCTTCTTGCAGGACTTTTTTTGATGTTCTGCCAGCATAGCTGCTAGGCCTGAAGCCTGGGCCTAAATCCTCCGAGAGACCAACCATCCGGAAGGAAGCAAGACCACAATACCCAGCCCGTGTTCCAGGAGACCGGAGGGGCCACCCAGCTGACGACTGAAACAGTGGAGAGCCTGATGCCGGGAACCTCTTGCTGTGGAGCAGTGATCCACCAACGCACCCTTTTGGGAAGAACTCAGGCGGATCGGGCCTGTCGGGTGAGAGAGCACATTCTCAACTTCCAGCTCTTCCTTTAGACAATCTACCTAGTGCCACCCTACAGGCCGGAGACACGTGTTAGGCCTCTAGCTGAAACCTAGAGGCCCTCTAACTTGATAGTTGTTTATACAGAAGTGACTGACGCTGATGAGCGATCAGTTCACCAACGTTGTTGTACGACTACTTAGTTAGATTAACTTCTCCTATCACTTACCAATTGCGGGAGTTACAATAGCTAAAGTGCACCACCCGGCCCGCCACGTGGACTAGGGTCTCAAAACGCTCTTTAGTCTTTCTGAGGACTGCCCACTAGGGGGAGCCCGCGAGCTCTAGTCCTGCTTTTCATTATTTACTTAATGGTACCATTCTTTTGTTGAGATCTATTCCATTATCATTATTTACTGACTCCCACAAGGCCCTTGCAGAGTCATATTGGGGCTGATTTACTATGCTCTGTGCGCTGCGCTGGTTCATGCGTTAATTAGTACTCCGGGTAAAGCCTTAATTAGGCGCATGAACCAGCGTAGCAGCCGGCGCATTGAAAGTAATATGTAAAGCCGCGCCGATCTCCCTATAGAAGTCTATGGGAGAAATCAAAAGTGGTTATTATTAAAGGCTAATCTGCAAGTTTTGTCCTAAAAGTGTTTGGGGACCTCAGTCCTGCCCCAGGGGACATGTATCAATGTTTTTTTTTTTTTTTTTAAACGGCCGTTTTTTTCGGGAGCAGTGAAATTAATAATTCTTAAAGTGAAACAATAAAAGTGAAAATATTCCTTTAAATTTCGTACCTAGGGGGGGTGTAATGTCAGCATGTGAAATAGCGCATTTTTCCCGCACTTAGAACTGCCCCTGCACAAAGTGACATTCAGAAGGAAAAAAAGACATTTAAAATTCACACGCGGCTATAATGAATTGTCGGCTCTGACAATTCTGACAGATTAATTCATAAAACAAAAAAAAAATTGTGTAGGGGTTCCCCCAAATTAAATTACCAGGCCCTTCAGGTCTGATATGGATATTAAGGGGAACCCCGCCGTAAAAAAAATAAAAAAAAAAGACGTGCGGTTCCCAGCAAATATCCATACCAGGCCCTTCAGGTCTGTGAAATGGTAATGGGGTACATTGTACCTCTACCATTTCACCCCAAAAAAATGTCAAAAGTGTTAAAAATGACAGTAGCCGGTTTTTGACAAATCTTTTAATAAAATCGTATTTTCTTCTTCCATTCGGGTTTCTTCCTCTGCTTCTTTCTTGGGTCTTCTCGTCTACATCTTGCCCGACGTCTTCTTCTATCTTCTCCGTCCGTCCTTCAGCCTCCTCGTCTGCCCGGTGTCTTCTCCTGTCTTCTCCGTCTGTCCTTCAGCCTCCTCGTCTGCCCGGTGTCTTCTCCTGTCTTCTCCGTCCTTCAGCCTCCTCGTCTGCCCGGTGTCTTCTCCTATCTTCTTCTCCTTCCATCGGCCTCCTCGTCCGCATCTTGTGTCTTCTCCGGTCTTCTTCTCGGTCCGCCAGCCTTCTCCTCCACATCTTTTTCTTCCCCGGACGCATCGCTTGAATTTGAATTGGCCGCCGTGTTCCGCTCCTGGGACCCCTCTGACGCCACAAGTAAACTCCTTAGAAGGTCATGTGCGTCAGAGGGGGGCGGGGTCACAGAGTGTCACACGGCGGCTGAATTTGATTTCAAGCGCGCCATCCGGAGAAGAAAAACCCGCCGCAGCTTCCAATTGAAGTTCCCGCCGTGTCACACTCATGTGACCCCACCCCCCTCTGACGCACATATGCCACACGCGGACTTTCATATGAGTTAACCTGTGGCGTCAGAGGGGGGCGGGTCCCAGGGAACACGGCGGGATCTACAATTTCAAGCGCAGCGCCCAGAAGATGAAGAAGATGCGGGACGAGAAGGTCGACGGACAGAGAAGAAGATGGGAGAAGACGGCAAGACGGCAAGATGTGGACGAGAAGACCCAAGAAAGAAGCAGAGGAAGAAACCCGAATGAAAGAAGAAGAAGGAACCGCGGAAAGAAGATTTTATTAAAGGAATTGTCAAAAACCGGCTACTGTCATTTTTCACACTTTTGTCACTTTTTTTTTGTAAAATGGTAGGGGTACAATGTACCCCATTACCATTTCACACAGGGGGGGGCCAGGATCTGGGGGTCCCCTTTGTTAAAGGGGTCTTCCAGATTCTGATAAGCCCCCCGCCCGCAGACCCCCACAACCACCGGGCAAGGGTTGTGGGGATGAGGCCATTGTCCCCATCAACTTGGGACATCCTCCCCATGATGAGGGCATGTGGCCTGGTACGGTTCAGGAGAGGGGGGGGCCCACACTCTGTCCCCCCTCTTTTCTGCGGCCGGCCAGGTTAACGTGCTCGGATAAGGGTCTGGTGTGATTTTTAGGGGGACTCCACGCATTTTTTTTTTTAATTTGGGGTGAGTGTTCCCCTTAAAATCCACACCAGACCTGAAGGGCCTGGTATGATATTTGGGGGGGACCCCACGCCATTTTTTTTTTTTGTTTTTTACGGCGGGGTTCCCCTTAATATCCATTCCAGACCTGAAGGGCCTGGTAATTTAATTTGGGGGGACCCCCATACATTTTTTTTTTTTTTTTTTTTAATGAGCAAGCCTGTATTCTTTATAGCCATGAGTACTTTAAACTTACTTTTTTTTCACTTCAGAAATGACATCTTGTACAGGGACAGTTCTAAGCACGGGAAACATGCGTGTACCCCCCCCCCCCCCTGTATGAAATTTAAAGGAATATTTCACTTTTATTATTTCACTTTAACCACTTCCATACCGCACCTATTCTGGCACTTCTCTCCTTCATGTAAAAATTATATTTTGTTCCTGGGAAATTACTCAGGACCCCCAAAAATTATATATAATTTTTTAGCAGACACCCTAGGGAATAAAGTGGCGGACATTTTTTATTTGATTTCCAACGTCATTTGCGCAATAATTATTCTAACGCCATTTTTTTTTTTGCCCAAAAAAAACCCACGGTCCATGAATTTAAAAATAACCAAACAGTAAAGTTAGCCCAATTTTTATGGATAATGTGAAAGATGATGTTACACCGAGTAAATAGATACCGACTTGTCACACAATCATGGAATGGCGCCAAACTTCGGGACATAAAAATATCCATAGGCGATGCTTGTTTTTTTTTTTTTACAGGTGACCAGTTCAGAGTTACAGAGGAGGTCTAGGGCTAGAATTATTGCTCTCGCTCTAATGCATGCGTCTATACCTCACATGTGTGGTTTGAATGGTGTTTACATATGTGGGGTCTTACATGCATATTCGCTTCTGAGTGCGAGCTTCTAGGGACAGGGCCGTTTATTTTTTTGTGTTTTTTAGCTCATATTTTTCTTCTTTCACTTTTTTGTCACTTTTTTTGATTTCGGATCACTTTTCTTCCTATTACAAGGAATGTAAACATCCTTTGTAATAGGACTAGTGTGTGACAGGTCCTCTTTATGGAGAGAGGCGGGGTCAATAAGGCTGGAAAGCATGGTATTGGAAAAAAAAAAGATCTCATGCTTTCAGCTGCAATCATGTTTGTTCAGCACAGTGGTGTAGTGTATAGCACTTTGACCTAGCAGCAAAAGGGTCGCTGGTTCGAATCCTGCCTGTGACAGCATCTGCATGGAGTTTGCATGTTCTCCCTGTGCCTGCGTGGGTTTCCTCCCACAATATAAAAACATGCTGTAAATCGGATCCGGTCTAAATAAGCCCTAATATGCAGTAGTATATTTAGGTTTTGTGCTGCCCTAGGCCTGACTACATTTCTGCACCTCCTAATAGAAAAATGACCCACCCCTTCCTGTCAAAGCCACACCCTGTTTTTGTATCACCCTACCCAGGAATGTTCAGGGCACACACACACACACTAGTTCTGGGGGGGGGGGGAGGGGGTTACTGGACTCCCTTAATTTGCATAGTTTTTCTCTCACTTCCTGTTTGGCTATGGGGCAGGAAGTGAAGGCAAATCTCCCCAATTGGACACAGATAATACAAAATAAACTGACGGGGCCTATAACCCTCCCTCACTCTATCCAAAATTAAAGAAAATAAAAAGTGTTGATTATAGTTCTAGTCAGGGGCGGACTGACCATTGAGTCACTCGGGCACTGCCCAAGGGCCACATGCCACTAGGGGGCCCCCATCAGGGTTGCCAGGCTCAGTAAAACCAGGGACAGTATGTAAAAATCTTTTATTTTTTTTATATCTGTCCCTGATATCTCCGAAACTGACATGCTTTTAATGTGAATATCCCAAGATTTTAGCTGCCCTGCCTCCTGGCGTGGTGGCCATCTGTAAGCCAGAGGGGCCCCATAATCTTCTATTGCCCGGGGGCCCCATGAGTTGTCAGTCCGCCCCTGGTTCTAGTTTAAGCACAAATTTCATAGAGTTTTATTGAGAGGCCTAAGAAAATATAACCATGCCAATAGGCCAGGATACAGCGTGGCTAATATGTATGAATGTGTGTGTTAGAGCACCCCACCCAATGTTAACTAAAAAATTATTAATTTGCAAATAAGTATTATCTGCTCATTTTTTTGGGGATGTCTGCACCCCTGATAGTGACAACATTTGTGAGGTGTCTTCACCCTTTCTAATTCATTCACTTCCTGTCACATAGCCAAACAGGAAGTGAGGGTAAAACCTTACTAATATCTTTTCTTGGAGACACAGAGATCAATCTAAATAGTTTCCCATTATGTAAATTGCACTCTAGCATTTTGCTGTGTACACCCCAAATTATTAGGGATCTTGGACTTTGGGGTCCATTTACTAAAGGCAAATCCACTTTGCACTACAAGTGCAAAGCAAGGAAGAAAACAAAACAACTTTGCTTCTACAGGATTGGATGTTAAAACCATCAGTGCTTCCTCTCTGATTTTCAGCAACTATGCTTGTACTGCAGAGTGGCTTTGCCTTTACTAAACCCCAAACTAAATAATCATTTGGGGCAGGGATCCTCAAACTACGGCCCTCCCCCTGTTGTAGAACTACACATCCTATGAGGCCTTGTAATGCACTGACATTCACAGACATGACTAGGCATGATGGTAATTGTAGTTCCTGAACAACTGGAGGGCCGTAGTTTGAAGACCCATGATTTGGGGTGTACACAGCAGTGCTGGAGTGCAATTTGCTTAATGGGGACACTAGTTTAGATTGACCTGTGTCCCCAAGAAAAGACACTGCGGTAGGGTTTTAACCTCACTTCCTGTTCAGCTGTGTGACAGGAAGTGAAAGCCAATTTTAAGAAAAGGGACACAAAGCTCAACCCAAAAAAAAAAAAAACATGTTTGCAGGTTTTACTTCATCTTGCACATGTGCTTTAAAAGACTGGTCTGGACAGCAATTCTTGATAAGAGAAATCCACAAAACATGTCCTGTCGGGGGTACTTGAGGGCTGAGGACCACTGCAGAAAAAAGAATATACTTACCAGTTTGTCTTTAATTTCGAGATTAAACATGGCAAACATTTCATGCCTACACACCAGAAAGAAGCTTAGACAAAAATCACACATAATTTGTTAGGCCCAAACCTATTTCAGCTGCAGCTGTCAAAATATAGCATGAAAAAGTAACAAAAAAACAAACTTCCAAAATTTTAAACTCATTTTTATTGGTTCAAACAAAACAAGGAAAGCAAAAAAAGACAAACAAACACACAAACAAAAATACATTTCAATAATCAAAATAAACATAGTTTTAAAGTCACATCTTGACACATTTTTCATAAAATAAGGCCGCATAGACAAATACATCAAAGTGAACATCATTTAAAAATAAACAAAAACCATTGGCAAAATAAAAAAAAAAACATGCAACAAACCACATTTGTGTTTAGCAACAGACTTTCTGCCAGCCTGCCCCTTCTGAGGGCAGCTGAGGAATGATCGATCCATGCTTTTTATAACAGTGCTAGTAATGAAGCAATTGAAATCACATGAACAAATTGCAGTCTCTAGTTTGGGTGAGCTTGTAATTGCGCACACCTGGTATTAACCCAAACCACGCTCTATGAGCATCCAAGTGTTTTTCACCTTTTAAAAAGAAAGGATAATTTTTTTCTAAGTGTTTGAGCAGACTCAGTTCATCACACATGTAGGAACCAAGCTGCAATGGCATGAGAGCTTTTTTTTCCCCCTGATCTGATGCTTTCCAGCCTGAAGGGGAAGTGTTAAAGACAGAATTGAACACGCACATTTAATAATCTATTTGTGGGTAAAAAAAGGTTGCCAATTTTGTTTGGGAGCCACGTCGCACGACTGCGCAATTTTCAGTTAAAGCGACGCCGTGCCGAATCACAAAAACTGGCCCGGTCATTGACCAGCAATATGGTCCGGGCTCAAGTGGTTAAAAATTCACAAAAGACTAAAGTTAGCCCAAATTTTGGTGATAATGTGAAAGATGATGTTACACCGAGTAAATAGATACCTTACATGTCACGCTTTACTATTGAAAACACTCCTGCAATGGGGCCAAAATTCAGTACTTGAAATTCCCCATAGGCGACCTTTTTTTTTTCAGGTTACCAGTTTATAGTTACAAAGAAGGTCTAGTGCTAAAAGTATTGCTCTCACTCTAACACACGCGTCAATACCTCACATGTGTGGTTTGAACGATGTTTATATATGTGGGCGGGACTTGCGTAAGTCCCGCCCACATATGTAAACACCGTTCAAACCACACATGTGAGGTATTGTCGCGTGCGTTAGAGCGAGAGTAATACTTTTAGCACTAGACTTTCTCTGTAGCTATAAAACTGGTAACCTGAAAAAAATAAAAAAAGGTCGCCTATGGGGAATTTCCAGTACTGAATGTTGGCCCCATTGCAGGAGTGTTTTCAATAGTATAAGCGTGACATGTAAGGTATCTATTTACTCGGCGTAACATCATCTTCACATTATCACCAAAAATTGGGCTAACTTTAGTGTTTTGTGAATTTTAACCACTTGAGCCCCGACCATATTGCTGGTCAATGACCGGGCCAGTTTTTGTGATTCGGCACGGCGTCGCTTTAACTGACAATTGCGCAGTCGTGCGACGTGGCTCCCAAACAAAATTGGCAACCTTTTTTTTCCCACAAAGAGAGCTTTATTTTGGTGGTATTTGATCACCTCTGCGTTTTTTGAATTTTTAGAGCTATAACCAAAAATAGAGCGACAATTTAAATTAAAAAAAAAAGAATAATTTTGACTTTTTGCGATAATAAATATCCCCAAAAATATATATTCTAAAAAATAAATAAATCCCTCAGTTTAGGCCGATACATATTCTACATCTTTTTTGGTTCCAAAAAAATCGCAATTAGCGTTTATTGATTGGTTTTGGCAAAAGTCTCCAAAATATGGCATTTTTGTTATATTTTTTTTTTAACTAGTTATTGCGGCGATCAGCGATTTTTATCGGTACTGCGACATTATGGCGGACACATCGGACACTATTTTGGAACCATTGGCATTTTTCTAGCGATCAGTGCTGTAAAAATGCATTGCTTACTATAAAAATGCCACTGGCAGGGAAGGGGTTAACACTAGGTGCGAGGGAGGGGTTAAATATGTTCCCTGGGTGTGTTCTAACTGAAGGGGGGGTGGGACTGACATGGGGAAATGACAGATCACTGTGCATGAAGGAGAGCTACAGACACAACCGGTGCTGAGAGCTCCTGGAGATCCCAGAGGCTATGGAGGCTTCAAGCCCAGGGGATGGCTCAAATCCCCAGTCAATGTCTCAGGTTTTGCCGGTGGAGAGTGGGCCTGGAGGCTCACATAAGATCTCAGGTTTTTTGGATGGATTAAAGCCAAGTAAGGTTGAAGTACTTTACCTACATTCCCAGGAGAAAGTCTGTTGGCTTGCAGCACAGCCGGGGGAAGATGTCAGTAAGAGAGATCTCAGGATTAAAGCCATGTATTGCCTAATGGAGAAAGTGGTGGTGTATCTTGAGGCTGCATATGCTGAGCTGGCCCGGCTAAGGAGTGCTAGAGACTCTGTTAATAAGAACCGCAGAAAGGGCTTTCGGCTAAACATCCAAACCCTGAGGGATGTTACAGTTGAATACACTGCCCTACTAAATGGACTTGTCATGTCTGCAGGTACTGTAACTCCCGAGATGTTTGACTTCAATCAGCGGATTGTGGTTGCCCATGGAAACTGCAGCCAGGCCGTTAGACGGGGTTCCCGGGCCGGGACCTCTGTTGCATCTCGGCCGCTAGGTGGCGCTGTTCCCGCTCGCGGGAGTCCCGCGAGTGCCGTGTGTGAGTCCAACCAGGAAGTGTTTGTGATGGACGGAGGTGCTGCTGCTGCTGCTGAGTGTATGGAGGTCGGAGGTGCCGCGATGGAGGATGAGAGAGCTGAGGGAGCCGAGATGGAGGTCATGGCGGGAGGTGAGAGACTCGATCCGGCGGAGGTCACAGTGACGGAGGTCCCGCATGGACTATCTGGTGCAGCGGCAGCTGTGTCCCCAAAAACGGAACTGACACAGCCAGGTGCTGTCCCCCCAGTAGAGTTGCCCCCTGTGTCCTTCTCCCCTGTTGTCCCCCCAGGGGAGTTGCCTTCTGTGTCCCCACCCTCCCCAGCCTTGATGTGTTCGGCTGCGGAAATGACCCCTCTATCCGGTGAGTTGGGGTGAGTGTGAGCAGGGTGAAATCACCAGGCTCAAGCCTCGCCATTAATTATATCAGGCAGATAGAGGGTGAGCCGTGTAAAGTGGTTCAGGGTGCGGATGGTGTCATCATGGACAATTTGTCATCAGATGTTCTATTGGTCCCTTCTGGGGTGACCCAGCAAGTGGACAAGTTCAATCTCAGGGGGTTGGTGTTGGGTCACCTCTGGTGGCTGGGGGTAATACTGGTACACCCAGTGTTCCTGATCTCCTGTGGGCGACCAAGCAATATGGTCAATGTCATGTTAGATGCTGATAATGTTTTGGTGGATAATGGTGCCCCCATGTTGTTCTCCCTGTTGTGCCCCCTGCTGTCTCTCCCGTTCCTGCTGCCCTCCCTGCCCCCCCTGTTCCCTGCGTTTCCCCTGCCCCACCCACCCCCCCCAGATTATGGGTCTCAAGAGGCCCAAGTGGTGTCGGCTTTAAGAACTGGTATGTCATTTGCGGATGTTGCTGGGGTAGGGTGCAGCTTGGGCGATTTTATGCCCAGCATGGCACTATGGGCTTTCACGGGCACTGTGCCAGCTGCTGCCCGTGCCGCGGCGGTAGAGAGGAAGCGCCGCAATGTGGTGCAGCTGCGCTGGCAGGGCGGTTTATGTATTTCAGATCGTGCTCCGGGGAGGAGTGCGGTGGTGGATATGGTGCTGGCCCTAGGTTTCAGGGTGGCAGATATTTTCGCCATTATTCGCCCCGCAGGCTCCCCGGAGTATGATATCAGTTTTTGTACAGCAACTCTGATGGAGAGCTTCCTTACTAAATTGGAAGTAGTTAAAAATCGCCCTGCCTGGAAGCCTTTTAAGGCAACCCCTTTGTCCCGCCAGGATGATGTAAAAAAAGTTACAATCATGGTCCGCAACGAATCCGTGCCCCGCGGAAGACATTACAACATGGTTGGGGAGGTTTGGGCAGGTTATGGCCCCCCAAAAAAGGAGTTGGGTTCTAAGGAGATTTGGACAGGGGCATGGTTTGTCCCTGTCAAAGCTCCGAAGAATCGGGTCAACTGTCACCCATATTCCAGCTACTGGGTACATTGGGCGTGATAGATTGGTGGCTTTCTACCTGGGCAACCGAGGCTTTGCTTCAAGTGTGGCAGCCCTTTGCACTTTAGTGCGGAGTGTGCTGCCACACGTTGCTCTAAGTGTGATGAGGTGGGGCATAGGGCGGAGGGGGTGTACCCGGATTCGGTGCAATTTGTGCGGAGTCTTGGGGCACCCCTTCAGTCGTTGGCCTGCAGCTTTTAGGTCACCTGAGGAAAAGACTGACTCTCCTGTAGGCCCAATGCTGTTGGTTCCATCTCAAACCAGCTGCTGGTCAGAGTGACTCTCCTGTAGGCCCGGGTGCTGACAGTTTCGCCTCAACCAGCTGCAGGTCAGTGTGCTCAGCCTCAGGGTTCACAATTGGTTCTGAGGACCCGGGGTCATCCGCAGGTTGTGGGTCGGCCCCGAGGGCCGGGGACCCCAAAAATCCCGCTCCCAAGGTGAGGAGGGTAAGAGTTAAGAAATCTTACTTGGGGTCAGGGGCGCCCAGTTCTGGGGTGCCGGGGGAGGGGCAGCCTGTTATAGAGGTACCTCAGGGGGTTTTCAAGGTACCTACACCCCAAGTCTTGAGTTCTGGTGAGCCTGTCAAGCATCCTAAAATGGTAAAGCGTGTGCCTGTGGTGGTGCTCCATCCTTTGGATGGTGGTTCAGCAGGTCCATTACTACCTGGACCCCATCCCTGCCCCATTTCCTGTTCTATCCTCTGCCCCATCCTCTACTTCATCCCCTGGTCCATCTCCTGCACCTTCAGAGTGTGAGGATGAGGTTTTTTCCTTTGATAAAGCTTGTAATGTTTTTTCTGAGTCAGATTCGGATGTGTACAACAATACAACAATAGATTCCGATTCCTCCGACTCCTCTGATCTCTCCGATGCTCCTAGTGAATCTCGGGGGGAGAAGAGGAGGAGGGAGAAGAGTCGAGAGGTTGAATGGGAATCTGTCAAGGGGAAGGGCAAGAAAAAACAGACCTCAGTGTCTTGTGTTGGTCTTGGTCCTGGTCCCCCTCCTTCTAATCCAGTGTCCGTACACAATAAATTTCTTGTGTTGGACACTGCAGTTGTGGGTCCCTCAGATGGAGACCCCAACATGGAGGCTGAGTAAATTTTGGTATATTTAAAGTAAATAATATTTAGGAAAAAAAAAATGAAGTAATTAAGAGTGTAGCAGGAGGTTTCTAGAGTATTTGGTAATGTTGGGGAATTGTTAATGTTGGATTTTAATGAGTTGGAGTTTCTTTTGTAAAGACTTTGTTTTTGTACAGTGTAAGTAAGTTGTGGGGTGTTGAAGTATTAATGTTGTAATGACATAATTATGTTACTCTGTTTTATAGCCAATTGGGGCTTGGCTTTTAATGTCGTGTCTTTAAATAAAAAAATCTCCAGACCCAAAAAAGCTTCCAGCTCCTCCCAGTTTGGTCATTCCACTTCCTGCTGGAGTAGAGAGAAGACCTGTCTTCCAGAGCTCCTGTGTTCCAGAGGATCCAGCCACCTAGGACCAGCCTCCAGCCCCAGCCCCAGCCCCGGAAGAGGGGAGGGATGGCCTCCCTCAGCCCAGGTGAAGGACCAGCATCCGGCCTCCGGAGTAACCAGCAGCACCTGCCTCCTCCAGCCAGACGAAGATCAGCAGGGATGACCGCCTCTTCCTGGGCACCCAGCAGGGTCTCTTAGACTGGACTACCACACTACCAGGTGAGACTGAGGCCAAAGCCAGGAAGAGGTGTGATAAGATCAAGTCCCTGCTGGTTAGGATAGCCCAGGCCTGCGTGGAAAAAAATGACAGCTCTCGCAGGCCTGAGGGACAAGAGGGACAGGTGCTCTAGTAGTAAGAGGTCGGAGTATAGGGGGGCCATCAATACCCTCAAGCTTGAGGTTAATGAAATCTGGGGTTACCTGGGAGGTTTTTTCGAACGTGGGGCTGGAGAGGTGTGCTTTCTTGAGGAGCTCCGAAGACCCTCCAGCAGGCCAACCAATCAGGAAGTCAGACGGCAAGGAGGAGCAGCGGGCGGTCGGCGGTCCCAACCCTCCAAGCAGCCGGGGAAGTCAGGAGAGCCTGGGTGTAGTGGGGGGGGGTGGAAGCTCTGGTGGTGCAGGGCCCAGTAAGGCCATAAAACCTGGGAGGGCTCCCGAGAGCCGATCCCTCGGTCCGTGAAAAAAGGGGCTGGGGGGTTGGCTATGACAGGGGGAGCCCAGTGATCCAGGAGCCGCAGGGCCCAGAGCGCCGCCGGGGTACCCCCCCTGCGTCTTCGGGTCAGCATCACCCGGCTCCCACAGGAGGGCCACGCTGCAATTGTGGAAGCCCCGCTGTGTGCCTGTCTCCAGACCCCTCAGCCTGCAGTAGAGCGGGAGGACATGGCAGAGGCAGCGCCAGTGACTGCTCCTGCGGCTGGTAGTGAACAGGGTGAGAGGCAGGTGCATGGCGGTGAAGTACCAGTAAGAACATTAAAAGTACTTGTCTGCAGCGTGGCCAAGATGGCGCCGGCTGCTGGGGGGAGGAGCAGCCAGCATTAGGGACCCGAAAGTACCCCCCCCCGCAAACCGAAGTGCTCTCCCCCCCGCGACCGGAAGTGCTCCCCCCCGCGACCGGAAGTGCTCCCCCCGCGGCTGGAAGTGCTCCCCCCGCGACCGGAAGTGATCAAACCCCCCGCCCCCCCCCGCGACCGGAAGTGACTGCCGGTGAATTTTCGGCTGGGGGGTGATGGGCTGGGGGTGCAGGGGTGCCCAGTCCCGGTTATTGCAGCAAGCACCTCTGGGCACCCCCGGCAGGACGGTATGGACGGTATGGACGGTGAGCTGCCTACCCCCCCAGGTCCCTATGGACACCAGCCCTGAAGGGCTTCCAGCGGCACAGGCAGGGTGGGGGGATTGTCAGGTGGGGCCCCTCCCGGAGGACAGTGCTGCATATGACTTTATCCGTCAGCTGGAGGGGTCCCAGGGGGCATCCCCCCAGAGACAAGTGTGCGGGTTGAGTCCCAAGGGGCTGGTGAGGTCGCAGAGGGGTCTGGGTGGGGGAGTTTGGTGGGGGAGGTACCCCCCTCTGCTGTGGCCCCGGGGGGGGAGGAGCCTGTAGTCAGGCCAAGGGTGGTGGGTCAGGGGGGTCAGGGTAGTTCAGTGGGGGTGGGTGCAACGCCACCGGCAGGGTTGGGGGCCCCCCCGTCCCCCCCCACTTCTGGGGGAGCTGAGGGGGGTGCCCCGCTTCCGGAGAACATCTTTCGGGGGTCTCCGGAGGCCAACTTATTGTCTGCCCTGAAGGGGGGTCGCTCTTTCGCCCAGGTGGCGGGCTCTCGTGCCCCTCTGGACCACCTGTACAGCCGGTTTGGCGCCCAGTATTTCCACGCCCCCCCTGCTGACCAGGAGAGGACGCAGGGGTCGGCGTGGACGAGGGGTACAGGTGGTCCAGAGAGGAGGCGTAGGAATGTTGTCCAGCTTCGGTACGAGGGTCCGGACCCCTGCCCCGCCCGAGGTGAGGTGGTGGGCCTGGTACTCTCCTTGGGTTTTGGGGTGGGTGACCTTTTTGCTGTCATCCATCCCACCAACACATGGGAGTTTGATATCAGTTTTGCCACTCCCGTGTGTATGGAACGCTTCATCACCAGCTTTGGGCTGGTGAGGGGCGTTGACCCTTGGAAGAAGTACAGGCTCATTCCCATCTCCAGGCAGGAGGAGGTTAAGAACATCACCATCCTGGTGAGGAATGAGTCGCTTCCTCCGGAGGACATTGCCACCTGGCTTGGGAGGTACGAGCAGTTGCAGACCCCCCTGAGGAAGAACCTTGATGAGCGCGGGGTCTGGACCGGGGCTTGGTTGGCCAGGATCCGGCTTAAGAGGGAGGGCAACAGTGTTGCCCACCTCCCTGGCAGCGCCTTCCTGGGCAGAGACCGGATCCTGGCCTTCTACCCGGGACAGCCCGTCGTTGCTTCAAGTGCGGCAGCCCGACCCACATGAGCTCGGAGCTGCACGGTGGTCAGATGTGGCCGGTGCCACGAGTTTTGGCCACCTGTCCGAGTCATGTGGAAGATATGCTGCAACTTGTGTGGTGAGATGGGGCACCCGTTTAGCAGGTGCCCCAAAGCATATCGGGGTTCTTCCTCAGGGGGGGACCTCCTGGGCCGGGAGCGGCCGAAGCCCCCCCGGTGAGTGATGGCCGGGGGGGTGGGGATCCTGGGGCCCCTAATGCCCCTCCGGAGGGACCAACAGGCCCACAGCCTCAAAGAAGGCGGAGCAGCGTGGCGAGGGGCTCCCCCCCCGGGAGATACGGGCTCAGTTGGCCAGGAGGCTCCCGATCCTCCGGAAGGCGAAGCCGGTGGGGAGGAGACGGGGAGGCCTGGGGTCCCGGCCTGAGGGTCCGGGGCCCCGGCTTTCCCTCCTTTTGTTGCAGGGCCGATCCCATCCCCCTTCCCCCTCCCCCTCCTCGCCATTGCCCTCCCCCTCCACCTGTTCTACCTGCCTCCCCACGCAGCCCCCCCTCATCTTCCCATCCCCGTACCCCCCCCCTCGTCCCCCCCCTCCCAAGTCCCGTCCCCCCCCTCCCCCTTCTTCTGCCGATCCCCTTCCTGTCCCCCCCCTGTCTCTGGCCCCCCTCCTGCCTCTCCCATCCCCCCCTTCTGGACCCAAAGTCTCCTCTGGCCTTGTGGCCATGGAGACGGAAGCTGCTCGAGCCTCATCTAAGAGGGAAATCTCGAGCAGCGGGTCCGAGGAGGGGGGTGGCGTAGTCACCTTAGAGAGATGGCAGGAGTGGGAGCAGGTGAGACGCAGGAAGAGGGGGAAGGCTGTAAAATCTGGGGGCGGGAGGTCCCCTGTGAAGGGTGGGGTTCCCCCAGGGGCACGAAGTGGGGTGTCCCTGGGGAACCCGTTTGGTGTCCTCTCCTCCTCCTCGGACTCAGAGGAGGAGGAGGGAGTGTAAATATGTTTATGTAGTATGAAGGAGAACGTGACCCTTTCAATCATTTTGATGGCGGTACCCTCTCCAATACGGCTTGCGACCATTAATGTCGCAAGTATTCATTCTGCAGGAGCTCGTTTTATGGCCTTTGATTTTCTCAGCCGTGTTGAAGCTGACATTTTGTTTTTGCAGGAGACCTGGCTGGCATCTGTGGCAGAGATGCATCTAGCAAAGAGGGAGTGGAGATGTGGGCCCTCCCTCTGGTCTCTTGCGGCCGAGCCCTGCAGTGGTGTTGCGGTCCTTTTTAAGACTGGTTCGGTGGCTTGCCGGCGAGTGATTGAAGTGGAGATTGGTAGATGTCTGGTGGTGGACGCTGGTCTGGAACATAAGGGGTTAAACCTGCGCCGAAAACCAGCGTGGGGTCCCCCCCAAGATGCAGACCAAGCCCTTATCCCAGGCACGCAGTCTGGCCGGACAGGAATGGGGGCGGGGACGAGCGAGCGCCCCCCCCTCCTGAGCCGTACCAGACCGCATGCCCTCAACATGGGGGAGTGTGTGCTGTGGGGGAGGGGGGCACTGCCCCCCCACCCCAAAGCACTCTTGTCCCCATGTCGATAGGGACAAGAGCCTCTTCCCGACAACCCTGGCCGTGGTTGTCGGGGTATGCGGGCGGGGGGCTTATCAGAATCTGAGAGACCCCTTTAATAAGGTGGCCCCCAGATTCCGGCCCCCCACCCTATGTGAAGGAGTATGGGGTACATTGTACCCCTACCCATTCACCTGGGGAAAAAAATGTAAAGAAATAAAACACAACACGCATTAATAAATTAATTTATTAGTCTGCCGGGGGTCTTCTGCCAGGGCCCCCCACCACCACCCCATTAGGCCCCGGGCTTCGCCGCCTTCTGCCGGAGCCCCCTTCACCATGAGGCTCCTGCCTATGGGGGAGGGCTCCGTCGCTTTCTGCGGGGGGGTTCACCTACCCCCCCCCGTCTTCAGCGCCGTCTTTCAACGGGACCCCCTTCACCAGTGAGGCTCCTTGCCTTTGGGGGAGGGTCCCGGGATTCGCCGGTTTCTGCGGGGGTCTTCAGCGCCGTCTTTCACCAGGACCCCCTTCACCAGTGAGGCTCCTTGCCTTTGGGGGAGGGTCCCGGGCTTCGTCGGTTTCTGCGGGGGGGTGCCCCGTCTTTCACCGGGACCCCCTTCACCAGTGAGGCTCCTTGCCTTTGGGGGAGGGTCCCGGGCTTCGCCGGTTTCTGCGGGGGTCTCCAGCGCCGTCTTTCACCGGGACCCCCTTCACCAGTGAGGCTCCTTGCCTTTGGGGGAGGGTCCCGAGCTTCGCCGGTTTCTGCGGGGGTCTTCAGCGCCGTCTTTCACCGGGACCCCCTTCACCAGTGAGGCTCCTTGCCTTTGGGGGAGGGTCCCGGGCTTCGCCGGTTTCTGCGGGGGTCTTCAGCGCTGTCTTTCACCGGGACCCCCTTCACCAGTGAGGCTCCTTGCCTTTGGGGGAGGGTCCCGGGCTTCGTCGGTTTCTGCGGGGGGTGCAGCACCGTCTTTCACCGGGACCCCCTTCACCAGTGAGGCTCCTTGCCTTTGGGGGAGGGTCCCGGGCTTCTACGGTGTTTTCCGCCGGGGGGCGACACCCGCGGGCTTCTGCGATGCCTTCCGCTTCTGCCTGTCTCCTCCACGGAGCACAGGGCTTTCTTCCGCCGGAGGGCACCACCCTCCGGGCTTCTGCGGTGCCTTCCGCTTCTGCCTGGCTCCTCCGGGAGCACAGGGCTTGTCTCCGCTGTGTTCTCTCTTCTCTTCCATTCGATGTTGACACGACGAGGTTCCGCGCTGGAATGCCGTCTGAGCAGCGGGCATCGACTTATATAGGGCAATGCCACCATGTGACCTCAACCCATGTGACATCACATTCCCATCATGCCCAGGGAATGTGATGTCACATGGGTTGTGGTCACATGGTGGCATTGCCCTATATAAGTCCATGCCCGCCGCTGACACGGCATGTCAGCGCGGAACCTCGTCGTGTCAACATCCAATGGAAGAGAAGGGAGAGGACAGCGCAGACAAGCCCTGTGCTCCCGGAGGAGACAGGCAGAAGAAGGAGAGAGAAGAAAGAAGACGAAGAAAGCCCTGGCTCCGGGGGGAGCCAGGCAGAAGAGGGAGCCGAGAAAAGACCGGGGAGTTGGCGCACCCCCGGCAGAAGACCAGGAAGACCGGAACCCAGGCGGAAGGCACCGGAAAAGACCGGGGATAGCGCCATCCCCCGGCAGAAGTCGCCGAAGTCCGGATGGCCCCCCCTAATGTAAAAGAGCTTAAATGGGGTGGGGGCACCCGGCGGAAGGCTCCGGAGAGGACCGAGGGATGGCGCCCTCCCCCGGCAGAAATCACAGAAGCCCAGGGTCCCGGCAGAAGATCGGGAGAGAAGAAACCCCCCCTTGTGAAAGAGCTAAAGAAGAAAGGGGGGGCTCCGGAGCTGCTTAATAAAATATTTTATTCTGTGTGGTGTTTTATTTAACTTTACATTTCCCCCAGGTGAATGGGTAGAGGTACGATGTACCCCATACTCATTCACATAGGGTGGGGGGCCGGCATCTGGGGGCCCCCTTATTAAAGGGAGTTCGCAGATTCCGATTAGCCCCGCCCGCATACCCCGACAACCAATGGCAAAGGTTGTCGGGAAGAGGCTCTTGTCCCTATCGACATGGGGGCAAGAGTGCTGTGGGGTGGGGGGGCAGTGCCCCCCTCCCCCACAGCACACACTCCCCCATGTTGAGGGCATGCGGTCTGGTACGGCTCAGGAGGTGGGGGGCCGCTCGCTCGTCCCCACCCCCATTCCTGTCCGGGCCAGACTGCGTGCTTGGGATGAGGGCTTGGTTTGGATCTGGGGGGGAACCCCGCGCCGTATCGGCGCGGGTTTAACCCCTCACGTTCCGGACCAAGCCTAAGACCCTAATGTAGCCCTGGAGGGGGACCCGCGCCGATTTCAAGTTTGAAATTTGGCGCGGAGTTCCCCTTCATGGCTGAAAACAGCTCGGAGATTCCCGTGCACCGCGTCACGCAGCGCAATCACGGGTACGCCGCTTGGTATTTACCAAGATTTTCAACGGCGTACTGACACGGCGCACGGGAAGCTCTGAAATTTCTCTCTACGCATGCCCAGTATGCAAATAAACCTCCCGAGGTTCAGGCGCACTGTGCAAGCGTACGGGATCTGTTTTCAAAAAACACTTTCACTTTCAATTCGGCTCGCCAAACACTTTCAAACACATGTCACTTCACTTCCCCTGCATCCCCCCACCTCCCCCAAGAGGAGGTATAAACTTATACCTAGGACTTTTGTGAACTGGTCGCAGGTGTACTCGATCATGGCAAGCGTGATCGGTGAGAAAAACCCTGAACACTGTTCGGCGCTTTTCAGCTATCAGGAGGCGATTAGTGAGGCCTATCGGTGTTACGGAGGCACGGGGTGGCTCCGATATGATGAGCAGTTCCGGCAACGCCGGACTATTAGGCCGGATATTGGTGGGGACACTAAGGACATTGGCCTTTGGATGCGACTTATGTCGGCCCCCACGGACGTCCACCGCCGTTTTTTCAGGGGGGGGGGGGGGGGGGGTGGAAACCTCTTCCCCAGGACAGTCGGCCGGAAAGAAAAAGGGGGTCTGCTGGCAGTTTAATGAGGGAAACTGCAAGTTCGGAGGGTCCTGCCAGTTTAAGCACGAGTACTCCGGCTGTGGTGGCAATCACCCCTCTTCCCGTTGTTTTAAGCAGGGCAAGGGACGCCCCGGAGATTCTGCGAGTAAGAGGGAGGACTCTGGTGATGGTGGAAAGGATGCGACCGTTTCTATATAGATATCCTGACAGGGCGGCCGCCCTGTCATTGGAAAGGGGCTTCTCAGTGGGCTTCAGCATTTCATGCAATTTAGCGGTGGTCCCCCTGGTGTCTAAGAATTTGCGCTCCGCATTGCAATACCCGGAAGTGGTTTCGGAGAAACTGCGGAAGGAAGTGGCGCTGGGCCGGATGGGGGGCCCATTTGTCTCGCCTCCTTTGGACGAGTTGGTGGTTTCCCCGTTGGGGGTGGTGCCTAAGAAGGAGCCGAACAAGTTTCGGCTCATTCATCATCTGTCGTTTCCAAAGGGGGGGTCGGTCAACGACGCCATCAGCATGGAAGATTGTACGGTGTGTTACACCTCTTTCGATGCTGTGGTGGGCTGGGTTAGGCGGTATGGTCGGGGGCCTTGATGGCCAAATCTGACATCGAGGCTGCTTTTCGGCTTCTGCCAGTCTACCCGGATAGTTTTAGGCTTTTGGGCTGCCACTGGGGTGGAGAGTTCTACGTGGACAAATGTCTACCGATGGGCTGCTCCATTTCCTGCGTGTTGTTTGAACAGTTTAGTTAGTTCCTGGAATGGGTGGTTCGGGATGTGTCCGGAGTAACTCTAGTGATCCATTATATGGACGACTTCCTCTGCGTTGGCCCGGCGGGGTCACGTGTTTGCGCAGTATTGTTGGCCACGTTGGAACACATTGCGGAGCGATTTAGCGTACCGCGGGCGCCCGAGAAAACGGAAGGACCGAGGTCGGTCATCCAATTCTTGGGTATTGTGATTGATTCGGAGGTGATGGAATGCAGGTTGCCGCTCGACAAGCTGGAAGGCCTCAAGGCCGAGATTTGCGAGATGGTGGGTTTACGGAAGGTGCAACTCCGAGCGCTGCAGTCGCTCCTGGGGAAGCTAAATTTTGCGTGGCCGCATTCTCCCCGATGGGGAGGGTCTTTTGCGGCAGGCGCCTCTCGGCGAGCACGGCGGGGGTCAGGTCACCTAGGCACTATGTGCGTTTGGGGAAGGAACATAGGGAAGATCTGTTGGTGTGGCACTCCTTTTTGGAGTCCTTCAACGGCAGGGCCTTATGGATGTCCGGTCCGATCAGTAACTTCGACATGGAGTTGTTCACGGATGCGGCCAGAGGCACAGGTTTTGGGGCATTTTTTTCAGGGGCAGTGGAGTGCGGGCTCTTGGCCCCAGTCCTGGCTGGAGGCGGGGTTCACCAAGAACTTGGTGCTGTTGGAACTGTTTCCGGTGGTGCTTGGCGGTGGAACTGTGGGGCTCGTCCTTCCAGGACCGGAAGGTGCGGTTCCATGGTGATAATCTGGGGGTGGTCCAGGTGATAAACAGAGTGACGGCGTCCTCTCCTCCGGTTATTCGGCTATTGCGGCACCTGGTGCTGCGCTGTTTGCAGATGAACATATTTGTGTATGCAGTGCATTTACCGGGTGTGGAGAATGTAGTGGCTGACGCCTTGTCTCGCTTTCAGTGGGACAGGTTCCGGGAGTTGGTGCCGGAGGCAGAGGAGCAAGGGGGCCCCTGTCCGGAGTGGCTTTGGAGGGTTCCGTTGGAATCGTCTCCCGTTGGATCAGAAAGTCGGTAAGTGTGAGTACTTGGGCGGCGTATGAAAAGGTCTGGTCCGAGTGGCAGGCTCTGGTTAGTGAGGCCGAGGTGGACCCGGCCGGGCCCGAGGTTAGGGGATTGGTGATTTATTTCTTGGCCAGGAACATGGAGGCCGGGGTGTCTCAGTCCATGTTGGATAAGAAGTTGGCTGGTTTGGCTTTTTTGTTTAAGTGGCAAGGGCGTCTGGACTTTACTAAGGAATTTTGTGTTCGGCAGGCTCTCAAAGGTTACAGGAAGCAAGGGCGTCAGCCGGATTCCCGGCGCCCGGTGTCGTTTGAGATATTGAGGGGTATTAATGGGGGAGTTGGGGACTTTGTGTTCGTCCCGGTTCGAGGTGTTGTTGTTTCGGGCGGCTTTTGCACTGGCGTTCTTTGGAGCTTTTCGGGTGGGGGAGTTGGTTAGCCCCTCGAAAACAGTTCAGGGTGGCATGTTAGCCACGGATGTGGTGTGGGCCCAAGAGGGGGTCGCATTGTTGTTACGTCAGTCCAAGACAGATCAAAAAGGGAAGGGCAAGGTGGTGAGAGTGTTCCCTATTGAGGGGTTGGAGTTATGCCCAGTTAGGGTGGTGCGGGAATTCTTGGACGTGCAACCAAAGTTGGTCAGATAATTTTTGCTGCATGAGGATGGGACATCTTTGTCACGGTATCAATTTGTGACGGTGTTCACAAGGTGTCTGGGGGCTTTGGACCTCGTGGCTAAGGAGTTCTCGGCGCATTTTTTTAGGATTGGGGCCGCGACGGAGGTGGCACGTAGTGGTTTGGATGATGAAATGGTGAAGAGGATTGGCAGGTGGGAGTCTAGGAGGTTTCGACTATATGTTAGACCTCAGCTACTGGTGAAATTAGGGGTGAGCGGTAGTACTTGCCAGTAGGGTTCACCCGTAAGGGTCTAAGGGGTCACCTCCAATGTTGGAAGGGGGGGCTGGGTTTTTGGGTTAAGGGAACAGGTTGGTGGCCGGGGATGGGAGCGTCTCCCGATGGGCCTGTTTGTGATGGATTTCTTGCTTACTGTCTTTCAGGTGCGGGACAAGGACTGGTCTGGATAATGGGCCACTCCTTCGTTCATTGGGGGGCTGAGAGAGCAGACATGCGACCGGACGGTCGCCAGCTGGGGGTCTCAAGACAGGAAGCGATGGTGCGGTGGTTGGGTTTCCCTGGAATGTTGTGCCGGAAGTGCACAAGTTTGCACGGTTGGATCGTCCACCGGATGTTTTGTTGATACACGCGGGGGGTAATGACCTGGGGGTTCCTACCATGTTGGATGTCGCACGGGACATCAAATTCGATTTTTTGAGGATCCGTATGTCCTACCCGGAAACGGTAGTGATATGGTCCGACATTGTGGGCAGGTCATCATGGCGGATGGCCAGGTCGTGGGAAGGGGTGAACAGGGCCAGGAGGAAGATTAATCGGGATGTGGCTAAGTTCGTTATCAGGAATGGCGGGTTGGTGGTTAGACATCCTGAGTTGGAGGTGGATACGTGGAGGTATCTGCGGAGGGATGGAGTGCACTTGACGGACGTGGGGATTGACATGTGGGTGTTGGGCCTGCAAGACGGCGTCCAGCGAGCATTGAGGGTGTGGAGGTGCGCCCAAAGGTAAGGAGTTACCTTTGGGTGCTGGTGGCGGGTGTTTGGACTTTGCAGGAGAAGAAATTACCCTAAAGTGGATGCCCTTTACCCAGAGTAGGGTGACCACGTGTCCCGGTTGCCCGGGATCGGCCCGTAATTGAATTTTTGTCCCGTGTCCCGGGAGCCTTCAATCCGGGACAATAGAGTATCCCGAATCAAAGTATCAAACACATTGGGACTGTCTGCCGGCTGCCACACTCACTGCCGCAGTCAGTGCCGCTGTAATTACATAATTCTAAGTCACTTGGTTGCTAAGGCCGCCCCCCTTGGCGTGTAGCCAACCAGTGACGTCACCGTGACTCTCTATCTCTAAGGCTCTGACGCCACCCCCACCTCCTCCTCCTCTCCTCCTTCAGCCGCGGTTCTTTCTAACAGAGAGAGCAGCTCAGCACTACCGCGGCGCAGACCGAGCCCTCCGAGCTCCGACCTCTTCCACCACGCTCCGCCTCCACTGCTCCACTGCTCCAGCCCACTGCCCCGCCCAGCGCAGGCCACCGTCCGTCCCACGACCTCCTGCTGCCGCAGGGCAAGTGGGCAACTCAGTGCAATGTTGTAAATTTCAGGCCTGGCTCCTCCTCCTCCCGCCTGAGCGGCCCACTTACTGCCTCCTCCTGAGACTGAGTCCCGAGTCCTGTCTGAGTTAGAGAAGACGGCCTGGCGTTGGCTGAAGACTGCCCTGCCCCACCACCAACAGATGCTGACTTCATCCATATCATCATCTTAAAAGGTGAGCAAATAGGGGCAATTGACACTGGCTGGCAGCCTCTGATGGGGCACAGTAGTGACAATTCATGGGCACACTGGCAGCATTTGATTGGGCACTGTAGCGACAATTCATGGGCACACTGGCAGCATCTGATGGGGGCACAGTAGCGACAATTCATGGGCACACTGGCAGCATTTCATGGGGCACAGTAGTGACAATAAATCGGCACACTGGCAGCATCTGATCTGATGGGCACAGTAGCGGCAATTGATAGGCACACTGGCAGAATCTGATGGGGCACAGTAGCGACAATTCATGGGCAAACTGGCAGCATCTGATGGGGGCACAGTAGCGACAATTCATGGGCACACGGGCAGCATCTGATGGGGCACAGTAGTGACATTTCATGGGCACACTGGCAGCATCTGATGGGGGCACAGTAGCGACAATTCATGGGCACACTGGCAGCATCTGATGGGGGCACAGTAGCGACAATTCATGGGTACACTGGCAGCATCTGATGGGGCACAGTTGCGACAATTCATGGGCACACTGGCAGCATCTGATGGGAGCACAGTAGCGACAATTCATGAGCACACTGGCAGCATTTGATGGGGCACAGTAGTGACAATTAATCGCCACACTGGCAGCATTTGATCTGATGGGCACAGTAGCGGCAATTGATAGGCACACTGGCATTATCTGATGGGGCACAGTAGCGACAATTCATGGGCACACTGGCAGCATATGATGGGGGCACAGTAGCGACAATTGATGGGCACACTGACAGCATCTGATGGGGCACAGTAGCGTCAATTGATCGGCACACTGGCAGCATCTGATGGGGCACACTGTCGGCAATTGCTGGGCACACTGGCAGCATCTGATGGGGGCACAGTAGCGACAATTCATGGGCACACTGGAAGCATTTGATGGGGCACAGTAGTGACAATTAATCGGCACACTGGCAGCATCTGATCTATGGGCACAGTAGCGGCAATTGATAGGCACACTGGCAGAATCTGATGGGCACAGTACTGACAATTCATGGGCGCACTGGGCAGCTCTGATGGGGCACAGTATTGACATTTCATTGGGCAACTACTGAGACAGCATCTATTGGGCACAGTAGCGACAACTTCATGGTCACACTGGCCAGTCTATCTGATGGGCAACAGCTTGCCGACAATCTCATGGGCACACTGGCAGCTATCTGATGGGAGCATCAGTAGCGACAAATTCATGAGCACACTGGCAGCATTTGATGGGGCACAGTAGTGACAATTAATTGGCACACTGGCAGCATTTGATCTGATGGGCACAGTAGTGCCAATTGATAGGCACACTGGCAGAATCTGATGGGGCACAGTAGCGACAATTCATGGGCACACTGGGCAGCATCTGATGGGGGGCACAGTAGCGACAATTTGATGGGCACACTGACAGCATCTGATGGGGCACAGTAGCCGACAATTGATCGCACACTGGCAGCATCTGATGGGGCACACTGTCGGCAATTGCTGCACACTGGCAGCATCTGATGGGGCACAGTAGCGACAATTCATGGGCACACTGGCAGCATTTGATGGGGCACAGTAGTGACAATTAATCGGCACACTGGCAGCATCTGATCTGATTGGCACAGTAGCGGCAATTGATAGGCACACTGGCAGAATCTGATGGGGCACAGTAGCGACAATCATGGGCACTACTGGGCAGCATCTGATGGGGGCACAGTAGACGACAGATTCATGGCACTACTGCAGGCATCTGATGGGGACACAGTAGCGACAATTCATGATCATCACTGGCAGCATTTGATGGAGCACAGTAGTGACAATTAATCGCACACTGTGCAGCATTTGATCTGATGGCACAGTAGCGGCAATTGATAGGCACACTGGGTCAGTTATCTGATTGGGGCACAGTAGCGACAATTCATGGGCACACTGGCAGCATCTGATGGGGGCACAGTAGCGACAATTGATGGCACACCTGACAGCATCTGATGGGCGGGCCAGTAGCGTCAATTGATCAGCCACACTGGCAGCATCTGATGGGCACACTGTCGCAATTGCCTGGCACACTGGCAGCATCTGATGGGGCACAGTAGCGACAATTCATGGGCACACTGGCAGCATTTGATGGGGCACAGTAGTGACAATTAATCGCACACACTGGCAGCAATTTGATCTGATGGCACAGTAGCGGCAATTGATAGGCACACTGGCAGAATCTGATGGGGCACAGTAGCGACAATTCATGGGCACACTGGCAGCATCTGATGGGGCACAGTTGCGACAATTCATGGGCACACTGGCAGCATCTGATGGGAGCCCATTAGCGACAATTCATGAGCACACTGGCAGCATTTGATGGGGCACAGTAGTGACAATTAATCGGCACACTGGCAGCATTTGATCTGATGGGCACAGTAGCGGCAATTGATAGGCACACTGGCAGAATCTGATGGGGCACAGTAGCGACAATTCATGTGCACACTGGCAGCATCTGATGGGGCACAGTAGTGACATTACATGGGCACACTGGCAGCATCTGATGGGGGCACATTAGCGACAATTCATGGGCACACTGGCAGCATCTGATGGGGGCACAGTAGCGACAATTCATGGGCACACTGGCAGCATCTGATGGGGCACAGTTGCGACAATTCATGGGCACACTGGCAGCATCTGATGGGGCACAGTAGCGACAATTCATGGGCACACTGGCAGCATCTGATGGGGGCACAGTAGCGACAATTGATGGGCACACTGACAGCATCTGATGGGGCACAGTAGCGTCAATTGATCAGCACACTGGCAGCATCTGATGGGGCAGACTGTCGGCAATTGCTGGGCTCACTGGCAGCATCTGATGAGGCACACTGTCCGCAAATGCTGGGCACACTGGCAGCATCTGATGGGGCACAGTAGCAACAATTGATAGGTACACTGGCAGCATCTGATGGGGCACACTAGCGGCAATTGATGGGGCACACTGGCGGCAATTGACCGGCACAGTGTCAGCAATTGATGTTTTTTTACGTTTGTTTACACCCCCCCAAAAAAAAATTTGAGCACCAGCCGCCACTGCTGTCCTCCACTTGTCAGCCCCATGTATTGCTTTCCCCCACTTGTCAGCCTAATATATTACTGTCCCCCACTTATCAGCTTCATGTATTACTGTCACAGTGATACACAAAGCCGACAAGTGGGGGTCGGGAGGACAGTAATACATGTAGCTGACAAGTGAGAAATTTGAAGGTGATACAGGGGAACAACAACTAGGGGACAGTAATGAAGAAGAAGGTGAAACAATTGGGGGACAGTAATGAAGAAGAAGAAGAAGAAGAAGAAGAAGAAGAAGAAGAAGAAGAAGAAGAAGAAGGTGAAACAATTGGGGGACAGTAATGAAGAAGAAGAAGGTGAAACAATTGGGGGACAGTAATGAAGAAGAAGGTGACACAAGTTGGGGAGAGTAATGAAGAAGATGTCACAAGCAGGGGACAGTAATGAAGCTAACAAATGAGGGGATATGAAGGTAACACAGGGGAACAACTAAGGCCCCATACTCACGAGCAAACATGTCTGCTGAAACTGGCCCGCAGGCCAGTTTCAGCAGACATGTTTGGTCGTGTGTGGGCGCGAGCGGGCCGAATTCCAGCAAACATTTGCCCGCCGGGCCTTTTCCCAGCAGACAAATATTCCTGGACTTGTTTTAAAACAGCCCGCTGGAATTCTGCCCGCTCGGACATGTACGGTCGTCAGTACAGACCTACCGTACATGTCCAGGGCGCCCGCCGTCCCTCGCATGGCGTCGAATGGACTTCGACGCATTCGTGGAAGCATTTTAAAAGCGGGCCGCCCACGGGTCGCCGCGGCAGTTGCGCGGCGACACCACGTGCGACACGCCCCGCGTATTGTTTACGCGCGACTTCTGTACGATGGTGTGTACAACCATCGTACATAAGCCCTCTGGCAGACATGTATGGTGAAAACGGTCCGACGGACCGCTTTCAGCCGATACAGTGTTTGGTCGTGAGTACCCGGGCCTATAGAGAACATAAGGAAGTGACGATCAGGGAACAGAGGGGGAACACTAATATAGGAGACACAGCAGAGAACTGAGGGGACACTAAACAGGGTGAATTTCTTTAATATCAAAATCAAATTTAAATTCAATACAAGCATGCCAATGTTGACCTCATTTGTGAAAGTGCTAGCAGCCTGGGCTGTCATGTTAAGCTTGATGCTTAAAACTACTTTATAAATCACTGACACAAAAACACATACTCAGATAAAAATGCACTGGCTTTATTTGTTCCAGGTCAGTGCCTGAATGTTTCAAGGCCAGAGAATCACCATGCTAGACTAACAGCATTTTCAGGAGGGAGAGGGTCAGCAATGGCAGACCATGTTTTTCTCAGTCAGTGACAATTTTATAAAAGACTGAGTCACCTTCCGTAATTCTCTCTCTTTTATATATGAGTCTCTCCAGAAGATCTTACCAGCTGGCAGATAAGTACAGAGGGAGATTCCGGTTGACAGGAGCAATTGCCAATATTCCACCTGGGGGTGGTCGGGTGTTTATCTGCTTATCTACAGGTCAGTACAGGTAATTGGCAACTAAACATATTGCCATGTTTTCTTTGTTTAAAAAAAAAAAACATATTACCATTATTGGCGATGGAAATCTGATCTATATGTCAAATTATTTAAGAGGTGACCGCCGGTAACGGCACATCTAACGAAGGCAGTAACGCACGACGTGCCATTGCTTCAGTGCGCATGTGCCGAGATCACTTTGGCACATGCACACACAGGGGGATATCTCCTAAACTGTGCAGGTTTAGGAGATATCCAGGGTAGCTACAAGTAAGCCTTAGGCCCCATACACACGAGAGGATTTATCCGCAGATACGGTCCAGCGGACCGTATCCGCGGATAAATCCTCTCGAGGATTTCAGAAGATTTCTATGCGATGGCGTGTACACACCATCGCATTGAAATCCGCGCTGAAATCCTCTGGCGATGACGTGTCGCGCCGTCGCCGCTATTATGACGCGGCGACGGCGCGACGCTGTCATATAAGGAATTCCACGCATGCGTCAAATCATTACGACGCGTGCGGGGAATCCCTTTGGACGGATGGATCCGGTAAGTCTGTACAGACGAGCGGATCCATCCGTTGGAATGGATTCCAGCAGATGGATTTGTTGTGCATGTCAGCAAATATCCGATCTGCTGGAATCCATCCCAGAGGAGATTTCTCCGCGGAAACGGATCCGCTGGCGTGTACACACCATAGGATCTATCCGCAGAAACCCATTTGCTGGGATTTATCTGCGGATGGATTCTATCGTGTGTATGGGGCCTAAATATCGGCTTACATGTAGCATAAAGTTATAAAAATGGGTTTACAACCACTTTAAGAGCATGCTGAAAAATTTCAGTTGTTGAAGAGCCCGCACCTTCTAAAAATTTGACTTTTTTTTCTTTTTATAAAAATTCCTGTTAAAATGATGTTTAAAATGTTTTCTTGTCCATGAGATTTTACTATCCATGAAATAACTTTAACTGTCAGATCCTGCATCACATATTATTTGTAGTGTACAGATGAACATTTCAGCATTACTGTCACTGTGGGCTACACATAACTGCACTGATGCCTCATGGTTACAAAGTTTCTTTCCACATTTTCCAAAAATGTGTGAAAGAAAATTACAGGTTCAAAAGACTCATCATGTCTCATAGAATATATGTTGGGGTGTTTTCTTTTCAAAATGTGTTTTTTTTTTTGTGGGCATTTCCATTGTCCTGGTGCTCCAGGGCCTTCCAAAGTGTAATAGGTAGTTAGGAAATTAGGTGCTCCCTGCATATTGGGCCTCTTCATGTGGCCAGGCTGTGTAAAAGTCTCACATATGTGATATCGCCATACTCAGGACGAGTAGCAGAATGTATTTTGAGGTGTAGTTGCAAGTATGCATATGCTGTGTTAGAGAAATAACCTGTGAATATGACAATTTGGTGAAAACAAAAAAAATCTTTATTTTGCAAATAAAAAATGACAACTTGAAAAAACTGACCGTGCCTCTTACTAAATACCTTGTAATGTCTACTTTCCAAAAAGGGGTCATTTGGGGGGTATTTGTACAGTCCTGGCTTGTTAAGCCTTATACACACTATGAGAAAATCTGACAAACGATCGGCCGGTTTTCCTCAATGTTTCACAGCAAGTAGGAACCGAGGATAGAAATAATGCATGGAAATTCTCGCGTTATTTGTTGTTTCTGATCATGTGCAGTCTTTTGTATCTGCTATTTCTCATGCGAAAATGGTCCATTCTGTTCCCATAAGAGAAATTTGGGCGTTTTTCCCTTTGGAAATTTTCGTTCGTAATCGGCTGTCAAAAGTTGTATACACACTTTTGGAAAATCGTACAATCGTTCCTTGGACAAAGGTGTTCGCCCGATTTTCTTTGTGTGCCATTAGTGTCTCAAGAAATGAGACTAGCTTGTAGAGTTTTATTGCTGTGGAGCTCTGTGGCATGTTGGTAAATACTTTTTGTATTACAAGTTGGCTTGCCCATTTCATACATTACTATAGGATAATTCACACATCGTGCAACTGGTGCTAAGATGGATAGCAGTGGGGATGAACAGGGGCCATCGACTTCTAAATCAAAGAAGATAAAGCGATTGTGCCATTTTCGAGACTTATGGAAAACTACGTATTCATGCATTACAGCAGTGACTGGTAACTATCATAGAGCATATTGTACTCTGTGTAGGCGGGAGTTTGGAATTGGTCATGGTGGTGAAGGTGATATCAAAATCCACATATCTAGCAAAAGTCACAAAAATGCCAATCGGGCTGCAAAACAAAGTGGGATGCTATCCAAATTCATGATTCCCTCTAAGGATATGGCAATGCAAGATGACATAATAGCAGCTGAAATATGAATGGTTTACCATTCCGTGTGCCACAGTCATTCATATAGATCTTTGGACTGCACCATGAAACTACTTCCTGTTATATTTCAGGATTCTGCTAAAGCCACTAAGATGTCATGTGGTCGTACAAAAGCTGAAGCCATTGTAACAAATGTGCTGGCTCCTTACAGTGTGGAAATGGTAGTTTAAAGATTTAAAAAACAATTATGCTTATTTTAGTGTTGGATCAGATGCATCTAACCATGGACACACCAAACTTTTCCCTTAGTTCTGCGTTACTTTCAGCCCTCCAAAGGAGTTGTAACAAGCTTGTTGGATTTTTTATGAAGGTGAGGAAAGTGCTGCTGCAATTTTAGAGAAAATTTTACATGTGATTACAACAAATGGCTTATCTGTGGATATGATGTCTGCATATTCTGCTGACAATGCAAGTGTGAACTTTGGTAAGCATAACAGTGTGTACCAGAAGCTTCATGCTGTAAATCACCGGATATTGCCAGCTGGCTGCCCTGCTCACATACTTCACAATACAGTTAAAAAATCTTCAGATGTCTTAAATTTTGATGTGGAAAGTCTAATTTTGAAATTATACAATTATTTTTCAATATCAGCCAAGAGAGTTGCCACACTAAAAGAAATGTTTGACTTTGTTGACCTTGAGTGGTCAGAACTTCTTCGCCATGTACCAACAAGATGGTTGTCTCTTTATCCAGCAATCAAGAGAGTTTTAAAAAATTGGCCAGCTGTAAAAGCTTACTTCCAAAGTATTGGTGAGGACGAAACACCTAAAGTAATATGGCAATTTATTGTGGATGAAGACGGTGAGACCACAGAACTGGACACGCCATCAGTTCCTGAGTTATATCTGCAGTTTTTACATAACTGCTTGCCTATTTTTCAGACAGCCATATTAAAACTGGAGAGAAATGACTTGATTGCAGTTGATGTATATGAGATCATGACATCAGTCAAGAACAAACTAAGGCCCCGTACACACGACCGAGGAACTCGACGTGCCAAACACATCGAGTTCCTCGTCGAGTTCAGTGTGGAAGCCGCTGAGGAGCTTGGCGGGCCGACTTTCCTCATTGAACAACGAGGAAATAGAGAACATGTTCTCTTTTCGGCCCGACGAGTTCCTCGACGGGTTCCTCGCTGAAAAGTGTACACACGACCGAGTTTCTCGGCAGAATCCAGCTCCGACCGAGTTTCTGGCTGAATTCTGCCGTACACACTCGGTCGTGTGTACGGGGCATCAGCCAACGACAGATAGATCATTTTTTTGGATATCTAGTTGGGAAATCTTTGAAAAAAACGACCTCATCTGCAAGCAAAAACAATTGAATCCGAATTCCTAAAATTTTATCAAAGAGCTGTTCAGTATTTAGAACAGTGGTTTGATTTTTCAGACAAAAACTATTTGTCTAAAACTCAATGCTTGAATTTGAAGGAGAACCTTACATTTGACAAACTGGTGGCATCAGTTGAAGCTCTGAATTTAGACTCTGTTTCAATAGACGACCTTTATGAAGAATATACTTGTGTTTGTCCACACTTTCAAAAGTTTTTGACCAGTACTGAAGCAGATAATGATCTGAACACAGATGTTAAATGGTCAACAATATTCATGAAGGCTGGACCTGAAAAACTGCCAAACCTCTTGAAAGTGGTTTCATTCATCATTAGCATCCCATGCTCAAATGCAGCAGTTGAAAGGGTCTTCAGCATGATGGGAATGTGCTCATCTGACACAAGAAACAGATGCAGCATTGATCTAATAAAATCTGAACTTCAGGTTAAAATCAATTTTGACATGGGCTGTCAATCTTTTTACAGCTTCGTAAAACAAAATAAAAAACTCTTGCAATGTGCAAGAAGTGACAAGAAATACACTTTTAGACAGTGGCCCAGATTCAAGAAGCAATTGAGCGGGAGCACGTGTGATTTGCGCCGCGCAAGTACTGATTTGCTCCCATGCAAATTTGCGGCTGATTCAGTAAACCAGTTAAGCCTGAAATGCGGCCATTTTCCCGCGCACGCAGCCTAGCTGCTCCTGCGCAATATTCGCGCAATTTTGCGCGGGGTGTAAGTTGCGCCTTCATGGAATTCCCTCAGCGAATATGCAAATTAGGTACTGCCAATGATTCAGAAACATGCGCGTGTGATGCGCATCTTGCGCTGGAAGCGCGCAAGCTTTTTTCCCCGGGCAAACTTGCTCCTGCTAAAAGCAGGGGCAAGTTAGCAAAAGATGGCCAAATGTCATCTGAAGGAGCGCGCAACTTCAGCAGCACCTAGACAGACGAGCTGAACAAGCAGAGCACCCACATTTTAGGGACCTCACATCTGTGCACCAACATGCCAGGGGCAGCTATGGTTCTTGATATTCTATTGACTGAGCCGACTCGTAGGAGGGCACGGGAGAGGATTTACAGAGGGCGCTACAACCTTTTTCAGATGAGTGATAATGAGGTGTATCGCATGTTTCGCTTCAGCCCTGAAGTCATCCTTGAGTTGGTAACAATCCTGCAGGATGACATCAGCAGCCCGACCCATCGGGGACAGGCAGTGCAGCCACTGGTGAAGGTAGTGGCAACCCTTCATTTTTTGTCAAGTGGCTCATTTCAGCGCACAGGTGGAATGGTGGCGGGGATGTCCCAATCCAGCATGAGCAGGTGTGTGCACCAAGTGATCCCTGCAATACTCAGACGAATGGGCACACAATTTATCAAACCAACCACGGCTGACCTGCGGCAGAAGGCAATCAGTGATTTTTATGCACTAGCCAGATTTCCACGCACTGTGGGTGCAATAGATTGTACCCATGTGGCACTACGCCCCCCCCCCGGCTCCTCGAGCATATCTACTGCAACAGGAAACATTGGCATTCGATAAATGTGCAGATGATTGTGGATGCACATGGCCTCATATGGCATGTCCGTGCCAAACACCCAGGGTCAAGCCATTAAAGTTTTATTTACCGACACAGCCCCATCCCAACCGAGTTTGACCAGAACATGTATGGAGACAGCTGGCTGATTGGTGAGTGACATGGGTGTCAGGTATGACTGCCCCCCCCCATGATGCACACATCACAAGGGGCACATGCACGACTAACATCCTCCTGTCTTTTTCCTTCCAGGTGACTCTGCATATGCCCTGGGACCTCACATGATGACCCCATTTCGTAACCCACAAACACCAGGAGAGGAAAGATATAACGAAGCCCATGCACGTACCCGTGCTGTGGTGGAGCGCACATTTGGCATCCTTAAATCTCGATTCAGATGTCTGGATAAATCAGGGGGGACCCTGTTGTATTCACCCAACTTTGTGTGCCAAATCGTTGGGGCATGTAGTATTCTCCACAATTTTGCTCAAAGAAGGGGCATGCACATTGAGCTATGCACTGACCTTACCCCCGAACCACGCAACCCCCCCCCCCCAAGAAACACTACCGGATCTTCTGAGGGAAGAGCAATCCGGAATGGTCTTGTGGAACGTCTCTTTGCACATTAAACACACCCTGATCTTGTCACAAGTATAATGCATGTATGCACACCACTGTAGTCCCTAGCACACACCCGACACATGCACCCCAAATTGGATTAGACCCAACAATACCCCATGGTATTAGGGAGCAGCAACGCCGCGTCAAGGCTCCAATTATGTTGCTGTCCATTCATACACCTTTCACATGGCAGAGGGTGACACCCCTTTTCCAGCAGGAGTGACACCCCCCCCCCCATTCACACACCAGTCACACTGTAGTATACACTCCTCACCGTGTGTAGGGACTACAAATAAATATAAAAGCTCATATCCTGAGCATATATAAAAAAAATAAACTCATATCCTGAGCATATATAAAAAAAATAAACTCATATCCTGAGCATATAAAAAAAAAAAAAAAAAAAGATTCTCTGCATAAAATAAATGGAGAAATTATATTATTTTTTTGTTTTTTTCTTTGGGCCAAGGGTGCCCCGGCTCTGGCTCCTCAATCTCCGTGGTGCGGAGGAGGCATGGGGTGGGGATTGAGGGGGGGAGGAGCATCAACCCCTACTTCCACACTCCGCGCAGGTGGTGGCTGCATGCCCTCCATGGCGTTGGCCAGGCGGGCGAGGATGGTGTTGGTCTGGGCCAACATCCTCATTTGGCGGGTGGTGGTATCCCGCTGATGACGGCGGGTAACTCTCGCCTCCTCCCGCACTGCAGCGGTGTTGGCCTGCACAGCAGCGGTGTTGGCCTCCACCGCAGCTGTCATCCTGGTTAATAAAGTGGGTGTGGTCTCCTGAGCCACCAAGCAGGTGACTATGGCCTTTGAGTTGCCACTAATTTCCCCCAGGCTCTGTGAGACATGTTTGTCCCGGTCCGCATGCAGGGTGAGGGCATGCTGCACAGAGGTGGAGGTGGATGCCATGCTGTCCGCCAGACGACGCACCTCTCCCACCATGGCCCCTATATGGCGGGTCTGCAGGGCCTGCTCCTCCAGCAGACCGTCACGGAGGCTGGAGGATATATGCCTCGTTTTGGACTGAGCCTTCCTGGGAGGAGAGGCTCGGACACGGACAGAGGGAGAAGGGGAGGGGTCCACAATGGAGGGGCTTGCCCTGGAGGGGGATGACGTGCTGGGCGGGGGGGTGGTGGGTTGGTCAGGGATGGTGGTATCCTTCTGGAGGGAGCCAGAGTCCTCCTGGATGAGGAAAAAGGAATCCTCCTCGCAAACAAGTTCCTCCACCATACTTGGCCCCGGTAGGATCTCCTCCTGGACCAGCATAGACAGAATGTCCATGGGGCCTGACTGGACCCCTGGCTCTGGTATGGATGGGCTGGGTCGATCCGCAGCCGAAGACGGCCCAGCTTCATCATCATCATCACCACCTGTGGATGACACCAAAACAAAATATTTTGCTGGTGCAACACACTGCTCACATGTTCACTTCTACCCCCTCCCATGATGCACAGCAGATATGAAACAAAAATAATACTTCCATCTTCACTTCTACCCACAAATATGTTCACTTCTACCCCCTCCCATGATGCACAGCAGATATGAAACAAAAATAATACTTCCATCTTCACTTCTACCCACAAATATGTTCACTTCTACCCCCTCCCATGATGCACAGCAGATATGAAACAAAAATAATACTTCCATCTTCACTTCTACCCACAAATATGTTCACTTCTACCCCCTCCCATGATGCACAGCAGATATGAAACAAAAATAACTTACCAGTCCCCAAGTTCCCAACAGTGGAGTCGTACCCTGCAAGTCCCTCCACCTGCTCCTCCACAAACGTTTGGGCAATAAGCTCCTCCTCCTGATTGAGGCGGATCTTACATTGTGGGCCACCTCCCGTGCCACCGGTATATTTTTTGATCAGAGCCAGTTTATCCCGGACCCTGCGCCTCATATCGTTGAGCTTTTTCTGGATGTCATCCCAGGTACGCTCTTCATTACCCAGGGCATTGATGTCCAGGGCTATGGCTTCATAGATAGCCCTCCTTTGGGCAACGGTGGTGTTTGCCCGCTGAGCACCATATAGAAGCTCTTTATGTTGCTGGAGTGCAGCAATTAAGATGTCCATCTCCGCAGCCACAAAGTTTGCCTTCCTTTTTTTGGTTCCTTTAGGAGGTGCCATCTCTTGAAAATGGGCTGAATTTCCTTGCTCAGGGGGGTAGGAAAAAGCAGGATGAAATTCAGCAAAGAACCTGCGCAAGTCTGCTCCTATTTATTTGCTCAGTGCAAGCAGCTGAGCATGATTTGCCCTGAAAGTATGCCAGGCGCAGTTTGACGCATGCGCAGACGGCAGCGCTCTAACTGCGCATGCGCGCAACCGGCGCAAACCTCTGCTGAGCCGAAAATTCATCATTTACATAGGGGCACACCCACTTTGACTTGCACGGCCTTGCGCCCTCAGCTTTGCCTTAAACAGGAGCAAATTAACTGAACAAACGATTCCTGAATCAGGTGGCTATTTGGCAAAATTGCTCCAGCTCAGAGAAATTCAGCTGAGCAGCTCAGGTGTAAATAATGGGCAAATCTACCTGAATCTGGGCCAGTGTTGAAAACAAAAGATACTGAGCTGGTTTCCAACATGGAAAGATTTGATTATGGTCATATTGCCATGTGAGCTGAATTAGACACAGGCCCAGATTCAGGTAGATTTGCCCTTTAGTTGCACATGTGAAGAGCAGCTGATTTGCTCTGCGCTGGGGCAAATTGGAAAGATTGCCACCTGATTCAGGATTCCTTTTGTCTGCTAACTTGCTCCTTTGTAAGGCAAAAATCAGGGCCTAAGGCAGCGCAAGTGAAAGTGGGTGTGCCCTATGCAAATGATCTTTTTTCCACTCAGCAGTGGTTTGCGCCTATTTTCAGGGCAAATTTTGCCCACCTGCTTGCACTGAGCAAATAAATAGGGGCAGACCTGCGCAGGTCCTGTGCAAAATTACATCCTGCTTGTGAAAACCCCCCCCCCCCCTGAGCAAGGTAATTTTGCCCTTTTTTCTGAGATGGCACCTCCTGATAAGGAAAAAAAAAGAAAAGCAAATTTTGTCTCCGCTGAGATGGATATACTGCTTGCGGCACTGACGCGCCATACTGCCGTTCTTTTTGGTTCAGAGCGGAAGAATACCACCGTAGCCCAAAGGAGGGCAATATATGAGGCTATTACATTGGACATAAATGCCCTGGGCATTGAGGAGAGGTCCTGGGAGGACATCCAAAAAAAATTTACTGACATGCGTCGTCGAGTCAGGGACAAAATTGTCCTAATCCGAAAGCATAGCAGGGGCACCGGAGGAGGACCAGCCTGTTCTGTGCGACTCAATCCGGAGGAGGAGGTCATCTCTCAGAGTCTAGCGCTGGAGCAGGTGGAGGGAGTCCCAGGCTATGACTCCACTGTTGGGGACTTGGGGACTGGTAAGTTTTTTTTCTCATATTTGCTGTGTATCATGGGAGGGGGTAGAAGGGAACATGTGAGGGGGTAGAAGGGAACATGTAACAAGTTTTTGTTTCTCATATTTGCTGTGTATCATGGGAGGGGGTAGAAGGGAACATATGAGGGGGTAGAAGGGAACATGTAAAAAGTTTTTATTTCTCATATTTGCTGTGTATCATGGGAGGGGGTAGAAGGGAACATGTGATAAGTGTGTTGCTCCAGCAACATATTTTTTTTGTGTCATCCACAGATGTTGATGATGAGGCTGGGCCATCGTCGGCTGTAGGGCGACCCACGCCATCCCCAGAACATCATGGGGTCCAGTCAGGCCCCCTGCAGATCCTGGGCATGTTGGTGGAGGAGGATATCGCCCATAGTCCATCTAGGGAGGAGGAAGTGGTGGAGGAGTCCATTATCCTCAACCTGGATGAATCTGTGTACCTCCAGGAGGATCCCACCATCCCTGACCTCCCCACCACCCCCCCGACCATCACGTCATCCCCCTCCAGGGCAAGCCCCTCCAGTGTCCCCCCCTCCAGTGTCCCCCCCTCCAGTGTGGCCCACTCCCCTTCTTCTCCCTCAGTTCGTGCCCCAGCCTCTCCTCCAAGGAAGGCTCTATGTAAAACTAGGGGTGTACCCTCCAGCCTCCGTGAAGGTCTGCAGGAGGAGCAGGCCCGGCAGACCTGCCATATAGGGGACATGGTGGGAGACTTGAGGCGGGTGGCGGACAGCCTGGCATCCACCTCCTCCTCTCTGCAGCAGGCCCTCACCCTGCATGCTGACCGGGGTATACGAGATACTGAGAGCTTGGAGGAAGTCAGTGCCAACTGTGGAGTCATGGTCACCTGCATGGTTGAGCAGCAGGGCGCCATCGCTTTGCTAACAGCGGAGGTGAGCAGGTTGGCAGGTGCGGCGGAGGCCAACACTGCTGCTGTGCGGGAGGAGGGGAGATTAACCCGGCAGCAGCAGAGGACCAATACCACCCGGCAGCTGCGGATGTTGGCCCAAACCAACAGCGTGCTCACCCGCCTGGCCAATGCCATGGAGGGCATGCAGGCACCACCTGCCAGGAGTGAGGAAGTAGGGGTTGATGCTCCTCCCCGCCTCCATCCCCACCCCATGCTCCATCCCCACCACAGGCTCCATCCCCACCACAGGCTTAATCACGCAGACTGAGGAGCCAGAGCCGGGGCACCCTTGGCACAAGGATGTCCAAAAAAATATATATATATTTTTTACCTATCCCTTGCTGCTCATATAATGAGCCTTTTCTATTTATTTTGATTATGCTTATATTTTTTTTTTGGGGGATATTTTTTTTTTGCTCAGATTAGGAGCTTTTCTATATTTAGTTTATGTTCAATTTTTTTTTTTTTTTGTTTTTGTTTGTAGTCCCTACACACGGTGAGGAGTGCTGTAGTTTCTCTCCAGCTGACCTGTGGCCATCTGTTGCTAACTTGCCCCTGCTTTTATAAAGTGCAAATTTGCCCCGGCTAAACAGCTTGCGCGCTTTGGGAGCAAAATGCTCCTCACACGCGCAAATTTATGAATCAGTGGCAGTTCCTTATTTGCATATTTGCTGAGGGAAAACCATGAGAGCGCAAGTTGCTCCCTGAGCAAAATTGCCCCTTAATTGCGCCGGGGCAGAGAAACTGCCTCCGTGCAAAAATGGCACATTTCAGGCTTAGCTTGCTTTCTGGGTCACCCGCAAATTTGCCTGGGAGCAAATCCGTACTTGCGCGGCGCAAATCACACTTGCTCCCGCTCAAGTCGTACCTGAATCTGGGCCACAGCATTAATATTTCAGAAATATTATACAGTATTTATTACTATATTATAGTTGACTGTTTTGTTAATAATATATTTTCAAGAATATATTTATAGTAATATATCTGTTTTTTACACATTAAGAAATATGTGGATTTGTTTGTGTTTTTTTATATATGGTTACTAGTTTATACCTAGTTTCTAAAAGTTCTTGCTCATTAAAAAAAAAAAAACAATAAAAAAATCTGTTAATTTATTGCAACTTGTTCTGTTTGTTTTTTCTATTTCTTATTTCTATTTTCTTAAGAGATGTCTAACACATATAAAAAATATGACCTGTTTTAGGTAGCCAGTGATTGTGTGCAGGGCACAATCACAAATTACTGAACAATGCACAGGCAGTTATGTTTATAGCAATCTCAAGCATAACTTCGATGCAATGAACTTGCCAGCATAAGTACAAAGTACGCCGCTGTCACTAAGTGACTTAATTTTTTAAAAAAAGTATCAAAAATCATATTTTTTGGGGGGTGGGCATGGGTGCGGGGGGGCATGGGTGCGGGGGGCCGGGGCGGGTGTCCCTGAATGGCAGTTTGGAAATGTGGTCACCCTACCCAGAGGTGGTATGGGTTCTGAAGGGGCTGTTAGTCCAGTTTACCGAGTGTAGCTGGGAATGTTCGTTAATGGGGGCACTGCGGTCAGTTGGTCGTCTCTGAGTCAGTTTGTCGACTTGAGGCCTAAGACCAGAGTTTAGGTACCGCAGTGCTCAAAAGGTTTTAGAATGGTTACAAGTGTGTTAATGTGCCTGCAAAGTCCAGCACCAGTAGGGTTAAAGAAAAGGTTAAAGTTGTATCTCAGGTATACAGATATTTATGTGTTAAAAAATGTTATTTAATGTTATTTAATATTTAAAAGGTTATTTAAAAATAAATGGAGGCTGCTACGGCCAGTTTTTTACTCCAAAATTACAGTAGTGGTCTCAGTTATTTATTAAAGGTAAAGGTTGAGTAAAATGTGGGGCTTAGCAGATAAGGGTTAATTTATGTTATACCATAGTCATGTGTCTTTTTGGCTGTCTGTTCTGTGTCTTTTTGGCTGTCTGTTCTGTGTCTTTTTGTCTGTTTGTTCTGTGTGTTTTTGTGTTTGTTTGTTCTGTTTGAATTTAGTGTCTGATTGTTGCTGAGTGCTGGTGGTTGAGATGGCACCTAAGAGAAGAAAATTAAACTTCTCGGTGCGAGAGAAGCATTTGCTGGCCAGGGCGATCACCCAATTTGGGAGATTTTTGCATGGCCCTGACAGCCGGGACGTCACCCCGGCCAGGAAGAGGGCAATAATCAAAGATATTACTGATCGGATCAATGCGGAGGGGAGGGGAGACAAGGACCCCCAGTGGGATTCAGAAGAAGATCAATGATCTGAGGAGTTTGATCCGTGAGAAGATGGCCAAGCAAGCAGCCCATGCCAGGGGCACTGGAGGAGGTCCACCTTGCACCATAAGGTGGACTGAGGAGGAACGTGCGGTGGCCCGGTGCTTCCATAGCCAGCAAGTGGTGGGCCTGCCTGGCTTTGAATCTGATGATCCTGTGAGGACAGGTAAGTTTTTTTTTATTTCCATCTGGTGAGTAGCATGTGTGGGTGGGGGAAGGGAATATGTGCCAAGTGTGTGTATTAGGGTTATCCCGATACCACTTTTTTAGGACCGAGTACAAGTACCGATACTTTTTTTCATGTAGTCGCCGATACCGAATACCGATACTTTTTTTAAATGTCATGTGACAGTTTTCAAACCACAATACAGACTAAGGATATTTTCTTTAGAATTATGAAGAACTCTAACTCAAGACATTATAAAAGAATAAAAATGAGTAAAAATGAATAAAAATGTTTTATTTGCTTGTCACGCAGTAGTAAAAAACTCAAAGAATTTTCATAGAACATGTTGATAAATACAAAAAAAGTATTCTATTTAGGTATCGGGAGCATTTGCGTGAGTACGAGTACTCCCGCAAATACTCGGTATCGGTCCCGATACCGATACTAGTATCGGTATCTGGACAACCCTAGTGTGTATCCTCCAACCTGTGTATGTTTTGTGTCCTCCACAGATGGCCAGGAGATTGCTGGCCCATCAGGCCAGGAGGTTGCTGGGCCATCAGGCCAGGAGGTTGCTGGGCCATCAGGTCAGGCTGCACCACCCCCAGGACAACAGGCTGCTGAGGAGCCCCAAGAAAGTCCCCAGGGCAGGAGAGTGGCCACACCTCACCTCAGGAGGAGGTTCAGGGGGAGGAGGATGAGGGGGAGGAGGTTGAGGATGATCCGATGGAGCTTACCCGAGAAGTGATGCTATGTTGGGATGAGGATTCCCTTGCGCCTGACAGCAGTCAGGCCACCATCAGGGGTAGTCCCTCCCACTCCTCCCCCAACAGGGCTGCCCCCCCAGGGGAAACCCCTGCTTCCAGGCCACAAGCCTCAGCTGGAGGTAGTCAGGCCACTATCAGGGGTAGCCCCTCTCAATCCTCCCCCAACAGGGCTGCCCCCCCAGGGGGCTCCCCTCCTCCCAGGCCACAAGCCTCAACTGCAGGCAGGAAGGCCACCCAGAAGACCAGGGGGGTGACCGAGTTCCTGCCTGCAAATCTGCAGAGGGACCAGGCCCGTCAGACACACCATCTGGGTCAGGTCACCCGGACTTTGGCCCAGATGGAGGAGAGCCTGACCTCCATCAAGGAGTCAGTCAGTGACGTGGGCACAAATACTGTTGCTTTTATAAATTGCTTTTCTGATCTGCAGGCCGCCACAGGCGTTGCCCTTGAGGTGACTGCCCTGACCCAGGCTGTCCAGGACAACACCCAGGCTCTCCAGGCCAATACGGCAGCCCTCACTCTGGGCCTGACCAGGATCGCTGTGGCCTCGAAGGGTAGGCCAGCAGGTGGGCAGCCACCCGGGGAGGCTCCTCCTTCTCCTGCCTCCCCCCCATAAGGATCCTCCTTCCCCTGCCTCCCCCCCATGAGGATCCTCCTTCCCCTGCCTCCCCCCCATGAGTCTCCCCTGAGGGGAGAGGGGCCCCTGAGGGCCCGTGGCCGTGCCCGTGGCCGGACCAGGCGTAGCTCACGCTGCCGCCATTGATTTGTTGGGTGTACTTTTTTTTTCTGACTTTTTTTTGTGATTCTGATTTGTTTTTTGTGTGTGAATGATGTATGAATGTGGGGGTGATATTCCTGGTGAAAAAGGGTGTCACCCTCAGTTGTGGTGGATTAGGGATCCCCAGGACCAGGGAGAAGTGATCCCAGGTTCGTGTGAAAGGTGTATGAATGCACAGTGACATAATTGGAGCCGTGGCGTGGCGTTACTGCTCCCTAATACCATTGGGGGTACTTGGGTCTAATCCAATTAGATGTGCATGTGATGTGTCTGTGCTAGGGACCACAGTGGGTGTGCATTCATGCATTCTCATTGTGCCATGTTTAATGTGTGTGTTTACTGTGCAAAGATGCCTTCTGCGAGGCGTCTCCTGGCTGCTGTGCCCTCAGCAGACCGGGTAGAGTTGGTTGGGGGGGGGACTGTCTGTTTCGGGGGTCAGGTCATCACGTATGTCAATCTCCAGGCCCCTTCTCACTGCAAAGTTGTGCAGCATGCAACATGCACCGATGATCTGGCACACAAAGTTTGGGGAATACAACAGGGTACCCCCAGACTTATCCAGGGATCGGAAACGGGACTTCAGGAGGCCAAATGTGCGTTCCACCACTCCACGGGTACGTATGTGTGCAGCATTGTAGTTTTCCTCTCCTGGGGTTTGGGGGTTCCGGTATGGAGTCATAAGATGGGGTCCCAGTGCATATTCAGAGTCACCTGGAAGGGAAAAGACAGGAGGATGTTAGTCATGCATGTGCCCCTCGTGATGTCTGCATCATGGGGGGGGGACAGTCATACCTGACACCCATGTCACTCACCAACCAGCCAGCTGTCCCCATACACGTTCTGTTCAAATTCTCTGGAGATGTTGCTGTGACGGTATATGAAGCTGTCATGGCTGGATCCTGGGTGTTTAGCACAGACGTGCCATATGAGGTATTGGGCATCCACTATCACCTGTACATTGATTGAATGCCAATGCTTCCGATTGCGGTACATGTGCTCTGTCTCATGGGGGGGCTGTAGTGCCACATGTGTGCAATCAATGGCCCCGATGGTGCGTGGGAATCCTGCAATTTTGTAAAAATCTGTAATTGTCTTCATTCGCTGGACCTCCTGGGAGGGTTTGATGATTTGGTTGGCCATGTGTCTCAGGATTGCAGGGACAACCTGGTGCACACATCTGCTAATGGAGGATTGTGACATCCCAGCCACACCTCCACTTGTGCGCTGAAAAGAGCCACTGGCCAGGAAATGCAGTGTTGCCAGGACCTTGATCAGTGGCTCCACTGCATGTGAGCGGTGTGTTGGGCTGGTGAGGTCATCCTGCAGGATTGTGGTTATTTCCAGGATGGCTTCACGGCTGAATCTGAAGGTGCGACACACCTCTGCTTCCCCCATGGCAAAGACATCTAGGCGTCTGCGGTATACCCTCTCCTGTGCCCTCCTCCTCCTCCTCCGTTCCCTCCTCCTTCTTTGCGCCTCTAAAGTCACTAGTATAGTTATGAGCATGGATGCCCCTGGCATGTTGGCAGACAGATTGTAGTCCGGCAAGTGTGTGTGCTCAGCTCTTCCTTAATGGTGTTGCTTTAGCTGACCTTTACACGGCTGGAGCAAAGTTAAGGCACCTTTTATAAAGTGTAAAATTACTCCGGGAAACTAACAGATGCACACAGGGCGTAGCCTACGCCGCACACACTTAATTTTGTGTATCGCCTTATCTCCCTCATTTGCATCTTTGCCTAGCAAAACAATGGTGTGTCTAGCGTTTTTTTGCGCTCGAAGAAGCGCCGGTGTAATTGTTTTAGGTAGGATGGAAAAAACTAGTTTTCAGGCGTATTTCATTTTGAGGATCAGGCGCAAAAATACGCGTGGCGCAAATTTCAATTACGCCGCGCATCTCGAGATACGTCGGCGTAAGTCCTTTGTGAATTTGGCCCAAAGAATCTGAAGGGGAAAGTGGTGAGAAAATGCCAGAAACTGGCTAGTATGATGGAGGAAACATCAGGTGAAAAAGCAGGAGAGAAAAGGGAGTAAGAATAAAGTAGGGTGCGAATGTATGGTAAAGACTGTAGTAAAAAACAAGCTACAGGTGAATGACATATGTGTACCTGAGTGAAGAAAATCTGGAGGGAATGGGTTCCAATTGGAGATATGCATTGGTGTGTCTGACCTCAGTGAGAGAGCAAAAAGTGAAATCCATGCTGTGTCACACCCTCAATAAATACCCCTGGAAGAGCCTGAGATGCTCCGGCCCCAATGCCATGTGTGGATGATTGAGAAGCGAGTGCAGGAGACTGCCCATCGTCAAGAGGTAGTGCACAGGCCCAAACACTTCCCCGGGTCATCTCGATGGTGTAATGCTTCCAGCCACAGCGACGCTGCGAAATCGCAGATGTCATGCAGCTGACGCATGAGCATGGCGCCGATGTGTAGGTGGCCCTGCACGCCCAATTGGGCAGGCAGGGACAGCAGGGGACATGAAGCCCCCCTTGATACACATCGCAATTCCCAAAGCAAAACAAAAACACTGCCACCAGCAGAGAGCAGCACATCAGCTGGGTTGAAATATATGCCCATTGTGAAATAGTAAGAATAACAGGCGGCTAGTGCATGATAGAAATGTAAAATGCATACATATATGTATGTTTTAATGGCAAGGGTGACCACAGACCAGTTTTGGGCTAGTGGGTGTCTTCCTGTAGTCAAAACAGTTCAATGTGTACTGTAGCAGCGCTACAAACAGAGTGTGCACTCTGAAAAAAGTTCTAAGGTATCCCAAATAATGGTGCAGGTGGACAGCGGCAATAAACAGTGTCTTCATCAATGTGTGCTTCTTATCACCAGGGAGGTTGTGTTTCAACACGTGGGGGGATATTAACCCCTTATGGGGATGCACTCACCAGACCAAAAGTAAAAATCAGCATTGGATACATCAGCCTCTGCCACCAGCCTTGCACTCTCCACAACTCCTGCTTAAGTGTGTCTTGCTTGTGTACATATAAAGGAATACACTTTGGATAGTGTATTACCGTTTAAAAAAGTTTATTAGCAAACCCACAGGTCCCCTTATAATATATGCGTACCACAATGCAGTAAAACATAAGCATGAAATGTACTGTGCCTGTTTGAAAACAGTTTCTGGCGCTCCAGCGCGTTCCTCTGTTCCTGATCCACCAGGCTGACAGTCTCTGGGTCGTCTGATGTTGGCCACACCCTGACGCGTTTCGTCATTGGCTGACTTCGTCTGAGGGTGTGGCTGCAACATTCGGCGACCTGTTAAATAATGGAGCGACTCTCTAAGTACCGCCCACCCTAATGCCGTGATGGCGTCTGACCCGCGCATGCGTGTCAAGCATCGTGAGGTCCGTGCCAGGCATAGGGCGGAAGTGGGGCGTGTACTCACATTCCCTGTCCAATCCGGACCGGGAACGTGCGATGCAGCATAGTGACGCTGGTCTCACTCAGACGCACTGACGTCAGTGAGGCCAGTGCCAACAACAGGGCGGAAGTGAGCTCCGAGGCTCATTGTCCCGCGCAGCCGCACATTGTGAAATGAAGCCTCTGCCCACAATGGGTCCGGGCTTAACAACACAATGTTGTGACGGGCAGGATGCGCGCGCATCTCGATGGCGAGAACTGCAGGCGTGCTCATCCTTATCACATCAGCCAGTGGGTTTGTGGTGTCAGAATCTCTCAGTACAAAGTCACACATGGATGTTTGCTTTATAATGTATAAGCCATAGCGAGAGATCCATACATAAATGTGGACACCCTATAGCTGTGCCATCGGATAATAGACAGATAATTAATAAAAATCATCAATATATATATGAAAAAATCATCAATATATATAAAAAACCAAGACATCAGTAATAAAACAAACCGCACTCAAACATAAATAGATAAATATATGAAGCCTACGTAGAACATAGGCAAAGTATAAAATCTATAAAAAGAGAAGTATATATTAATATATCTATAAAATCCATATAGACATAAAATGTATATTAAAAGGGGCTCCTTAAATATAAAAATCAATATAATACATTATTAAAATAATAAATATTAAAATACATAACAACACTGTGACTAGGGAACCCCTAGTCTAAAGGATGCCTAGTTCATATTAATATGTGTATGTTATGTTTAATCCAGAGAGACATGAGTGACTAGTCAAGGAGCTCAATGTGCTCAGTATCATAATATAGGATTAAGGAGAACCAGTTCTATTTGGATAATAGCTTATGTGTCACTTATAAAGCAGTTAATGTCTAGTTCAATGTTCATGCCTTTAGGCGCAAGCGATTCGGTCAAGTAAATCCATTTCGTTTCGCATTTTGATAGTTCACGAACTCTATGGCTTCCTCTCCAGTTTTGCATTACATGTTGGACTCCCCAAAATTGTAGTCCAGCTGGATCCTGATTGTGCTTCAATTTATAATGGAGGGACACATTGTGGTCTTTATATCCTATCTTTATGTTATTAATGTGTTCCATCACCCGTATTCTCATTTTTCTCTTGGTCCTCCCGATATAGAGTAGGCCACAATTGTCATTTCAGTGCGTATACAACATGATCAGTGTTGCACGTAATAAACTGGTCTATATCAAATTCTGTGTTGTTGGTTGGACAACTGATTTTTTCCAGACCCCTCATCGTTTGTGTGACTTCCCTGCATGGTTTACATTTTCTACATGCAAAGAATCCATTTTGATTCCAAAAGGTTTCTGGTTTAGCGGGCGGGTCAAGTACCTTTTTTACCACTCGATCACCATGATTAGGGGCTTTTTTATAAATAAACTGAGGTTTGGGGGGTAGAAGCGGTCCCAGTTTCTTATCAAGCAATAATATATGCCAATGTTGATTGAAGATTTCTTCAACCTCTTTATACTGGGAGTGGAATTGAGACAGAAAACCCCACTCCTTTGTGTTTGTCATTGGTTCGTTGCTGGGCTGTTTAGTTTGTAAACATGTTTCTCTTGGGATAGTGCGTATTTCTTCTACCAATTTGTGCATGGTGTCAGGGTGATAACCTCTGGCTTCAAACCTTTCAGTTAGAATTTTTGACTGTATATTAAAGTTTTCTTCTTCCGTACAGTTCCTTTTAACCCTCATAATTTGTCCTTTGGGTATATTTTTAATCCATAGAGGATGATGGCCACTAGTGGTAGGAAGATAACTGTTTCTATCCGTTGGTTTAAAAAATACCTTAGTGGCCAGCTTGGTTCCTTGTCGGTATATAGTTACATCTAAAAAATTGATTTCAGTAGTGTTGGATTCAGAGGTGAGCTTAATATTGTTACTGTTGTTATTTAAAACATTTAAAAAGTTTAAAAGTGAATCAGTAGTACCTGCCCAAATAAAAAACAAATCATCTATGTATCGTTTATAAAACAGTAATTCACTCCGTCTGTCTTTAAAAATGTCTTTAAATAGTTGGGACCTTACTACTAGCCGGTGTCAGATAGTTTTTCTCTTTTGATGAAAGGACACCCGATCGGGAACCCTTCTCCACCAATGCTAGTAGTTGTTTTCTGTAAGGTTTAGTGGGGTCCTGATCAAGTAGGCTGTATGTCGATTTATCAGCCAACATGTCAGAAATCTGGTTATGATAAAAAGTCTTTCTTAAAATCACCACTCCACCTCCTTTGTCAGCAGGTCTTATAACGATATCTTTACGTTTCTCTAGCATATCGATACCCTCCTGAATATGTTTTATGTTGACCTGTCTTTTCGGTTTCAAGTGGTCCAGATCCCTCAACACTAAACCTTTGAACACCTCTACTTGGTGATTTGGGTTATTGAGAGGGTTGAAAAGTGATTTATTCCTTAGTCCACTGTTTACAACCGACTTTGTATTGTTAGCTGTGGTGTCAATACGAGGAGTGATTCCAACAAAATATTTTTTCATATTTAGTTTGCGAATATACTTATGAATGTCTATGTAGACATTGAACTTATTGACAGGTTTCTTCATACCACATTTTAAACCCAAATTTAAAATATTCAGTTCTTTGTGTGTGAGTTCGACCGGACTTAAATTAAAAATGCCACCTATTCCTGCTGCCTTCTTCTTTTTCTGCGTCCTCCATCCGGCCCTGCACCCTCTGGTTCGTCCTTTTTCGGATAAGGGAAGCGGTCCTTTCCCCATTGGTTCGTTGTTTGCGATCCTTTACATTCCTGTTCCTGGTAATGTCCCGGGGGGTATTGTGCTGGAGGGTAATAAGGCTGGGGCTGTTGTCCTGGTGGGTATTGAGATGGAGGGTATTGTTGGGGTTTCCCCCTTCGTGGTGGATGGCCTCGACCCCTCCTTTGTGCTCCCCCTCCACCCCTCCCTAAAAAAGGACGTGGTGGTGGGGCATTTTCATAATTCTCTTGGTAGGTCCTCAGCGGTAAAAAATAATTTTGGATAGGAACCTGATATCCCATGTTTTGTGGATGCTGATGTTGGTTGTCTCTAGTGCTACCGCCTCTGTTTCTTCCTCGTCCCCTAGGTATTGGTGTTGAAAAATGTTCAGGTGTGTCTATAGTAGTCTCATCATTTCCATACACATTCATTTGTTCCCTCAATATTGGAATTGGAAGTGATGCCTTTACCGGTTGTGGTTTTTCTGTGAGATTATTGCTATCTGGTAGCGTTTGTTGCCATGCAAAGATGGTGTTAGTCTTAAAGTCACCCATGTCTCTGTGGTACTTTTTAACTTTCTTTTTTTGAGTGTCCTTATCAACCTTCTCAAGGCGTTTACTGATTCTAGTGTTAAAATCAATAATTTCTTGTGAATCTTTGATAGGGTCTAGCTGAGTGGTCAATTCATTGATTTTTGATTCCAAAATAACCATTTTGCGTTTTTTTCCTTTGTAGGATGAGTTCCTGCAGTTTGAACCCAACTCCAATGAAAAAATCAAACCATTCTTGAATTGACCCTGGATCATCAAGGCCATCTTGTGGGACTACTTCCCATCTCAGGCTTCTAATGATGATCTTATCCTTAATATACTGCTCCAGAGTATAGATGTCCCACCAGGCTCTAACTTGCTTCTCTAAAACATTGCCAAGTGCGGACATTGCGCTATTGTAATTAACCTGAGTAGTGGTAGGTTCATTATTTGCAAAAACATTGTTGATGTCTAAATTCCTATTGGTCAGAAACCTTAATGCTGGAGCGCCAGAAACTGTTTTCAAACAGGCACAGTACATTTCATGCTTATGTTTTACTGCATTGTGGTACGCATATATTATAAGGGGACCTGTGGGTTTGCTAATAAACTTTTTTAAACGGTAATACACTATCCAAAGTTTATTCCTTTATATGTACACAAGCAAGACACACTTAAGCAGGAGTTGTGGAGAGTGCAAGGCTGGTGGCAGAGGCTGATGTATCCAATGCTGATTTTTACTTTTGGTCTGGTGAGTGCATCCCCATAAGGGGTTAATATCCCCCCACGTGGTGAAACACAACCTCCCTGGTGATAAGAAGCACACATTGATGAAGACACTGTTTATTGCCGCTGTCCACCTGCACCATTATTTGGGATACCTATGTCACCATAGAACTTTTTTCAGAGTGCACACTCTGTTTGTAGCGCTGCTACAGTACACATTGAACTGTTTTGACTATAGTCATTTATCCATTTCTTTTGTTTACTGTCATTCACAATATTTATTTTATAAGCGGCTGCTTATTGTGTATCCAGGTGTCTCTTTTTCCTTATATCATTAACCTTAATTGCCTACTCCTGTGCGCTGAGCAGTGCTTTATCATTAGGAAGGGCGGAGTCAAGCACTTTTTTACATAGTCTGTTTTCTTTCTCTCAGCTGCTATGGATGCATTAAGGTTTCTGACCAATAGGAATTTAGACATCAACAATGTTTTTGCAAATAATGAACCTACCACTACTCAGGTTAATTACAATAGCGCAATGTCCGCACTTGGCAATGTTTTAGAGAAGCAAGTTAGAGCCTGGTGGGACATCTATACTCTGGAGCAGTATATTAAGGATAAGATCATCATTAGAAGCCTGAGATGGGAAGTAGTCCCACAAGATGGCCTTGATGATCCAGGGTCAATTCAAGAATGGTTTGATTTTTTCATTGGAGTTGGGTTCAAACTGCAGGAACTCATCCTACAAAGGAAAAAACGCAAAATGGTTATTTTGGAATCAAAAATCAATGAATTGACCACTCAGCTAGACCCTATCAAAGATTCACAAGAAATTATTGATTTTAACACTAGAATCAGTAAACGCCTTGAGAAGGTTGATAAGGACACTCAAAAAAAGAAAGTTAAAAAGTACCACAGAGACATGGGTGACTTTAAGACTAACACCATCTTTGCATGGCAACAAACGCTACCAGATAGCAATAATCTCACAGAAAAACCACAACCGGTAAAGGCATCACTTCCAGTTCCAATATTGAGGGAACAAATGAATGTGTATGGAAATGATGAGACTACTATAGACACACCTGAACATTTTTCAACACCAATACCTAGAGGACGAGGAAGAAACAGAGGCGGTAGCACTAGAGACAACCAACATCAGCATCCACAAAACATGGGATATCAGGTTCCTATCCAAAATAAATTTTTACCGCTGAGGACCTACCAAGAGAATTATGAAAATGCCCCACCACCGCGTCCTTTTTTAGGGAGGGGTGGAGGGGGAGCACAAAGGAGGGGTCGAGGCCATCCACCACGAAGGGGGAAACCCCAACAATACCCTCCATCTCAATACCCACCAGGACAACAGCCCCAGCCTTATTACCCTCCAGCACAATACCCCCCGGGACATTACCAGGAACAGGAATGGAAAGGATCGCAAACAATGAACCAATGGGGAAAGGACCGCTTCCCTTATCCGAAAAAGGACGAACCAGAGGGTGCAGGGCCGGAGGGAGGACGCAGGAATAGGTGGCATTTTTAATTTAAGTCCGGTCGAACTCACACACAAAGAACTGAATATTTTAAATTTGGGTTTAAAATGTGGTATGAAGAAACCTGTCAATAAGTTCAATGTCTACATAGACATTCATAAGTATATTCGCAAACTAAATATGAAAAAATATTTTGTTGGAATCACTCCTCGTATTGACACCACAGCTAACAATACAAAGTTGGTTGTAAACAGTGGACTAAGGAATACATCACTTTTCAACCCTCTCAATAACCCAAATCACCAAGTAGAGGTGTTCAAAGGTTTAGTGTTGAGGGATCTGGACCACTTGAAACCGAAAAGACAGGTCAACATAAAACATATTCAGGAGGGTATCGATATGCTAGAGAAACGTAAAGATATCGTTATAAGACCTGCTGACAAAGGAGGTGGAGTGGTGATTTTAAGCAAGACTTTTTATCATAACCAGATTTCTGACATGTTGGCTGATAAATCGACATACAGCCTACTTGATCAGGACCCCACTAAACCTTACAGAAAACAACTACTAGCATTGGTGGAGAAGGGTTCCCGATCGGGTGTCCTTTCATCAAAAGAGAAAAACTATCTGACACCGGCTAGTAGTAAGGTCCCAACTATTTACACTCTACCAAAGATACACAAGGATCCCCTGAATCCTCCGGCACGACCAATTGTCAATAGCATTAACTCCATTTCTTCACGAATGGGACAGTATCTAGACACCTTCTTACAAAAGAGTGTAAAAATGACTAAATCTTATTTAAAAGATACTAAAGACCTGCTACTATGTCTTCAAGAAATCACTCTAGAGGAGAATGCACCCATTTTACTGGTTACTGCAGATGTATCGTCTCTTTACTCCATCATACAACATGATGATGCATTACTTGCCCTTAATTGGGCACTGAGTCAAAGAGACGACTTACCACATAATCAAAAAGTTTTTATTGGAAACGCTCTAGATTTTTGCCTCTCACATAACTTTTTTTGGTATAACAGTTGTTTTTATTCACAAAAAAGAGGAGTTGCTATGGGCGCCAAGTTCGCACCAAGCATCGCGAACCTTTTTATGGCTGAATGGGAGGACAAGGTGATTTTTAAAGACAGACGGAGTGAATTACTGTTTTATAAACGATACATAGATGATTTGTTTTTTATTTGGGCAGGTACTACTGATTCACTTTTAAACTTTTTAAATGTTTTAAATAACAACAGTAACAATATTAAGCTCACCTCTGAATCCAACACTACTGAAATCAATTTTTTAGATGTAACTATATACCGACAAGGAACCAAGCTGGCCACTAAGGTATTTTTTAAACCAACGGATAGAAACAGTTATCTTCCTACCACTAGTGGCCATCATCCTCTATGGATTAAAAATATACCCAAAGGACAAATTATGAGGGTTAAAAGGAACTGTACGGAAGAAGAAAACTTTAATATACAGTCAAAAATTCTAACTGAAAGGTTTGAAGCCAGAGGTTATCACCCTGACACCATGCACAAATTGGTAGAAGAAATACGCACTATCCCAAGAGAAACATGTTTACAAACTAAACAGCCCAGCAACGGACCAATGACAAACACAAAGGAGTGGGGTTTTCTGTCTCAATTCCACTCCCAGTATAAAGAGGTTGAAGAAATCTTCAATCAACATTGGCATATATTATTGCTTGATAAGAAACTGGGACCGCTTCTACCCCCCAAACCTCAGTTTATTTATAAAAAAGCCCCTAATCATGGTGATCGAGTGGTAAAAAAGGTACTTGACCCGCCCGCTAAACCAGAAACCTTTTGGAATCAAAATGGATTCTTTGCATGTAGAAAATGTAAACCATGCAGGGAAGTCACACAAACGATGAGGGGTCTGGAAAAATTCAGTTGTCCAACCAACAACACAGAATTTGATATAGACCAGTTTATTACGTGCAACACTGATCATGTTGTATACGCACTGAAATGCCCTTGTGGCCTACTCTATATCGGGAGGACCAAGAGAAAAATGAGAATACGGGTGATGGAACACATTAATAACATAAAGATAGGATATAAAGACCACAATGTGTCCCTCCATTTTAAATTGAAGCACAATCAGGATCCAGCTGGACTACAATTTTGGGGAGTCCAACATGTAATGCAAAACTGGAGAGGAAGCCATAGAGTTCGTGAACTATCAAAATGCGAAACGAAATGGATTTACTTGACCGAATCGCTTGCGCCTAAAGGCATGAACATTGAACTAGACATTAACTGCTTTATAAGTGACACATAAGCTATTATCCAAATAGAACTGGTTCTCCTTAATCCTATATTATGATACTGAGCACATTGAGCTCCTTGACTAGTCACTCATGTCTCTCTGGATTAAACATAACATACACATATTAATATGAACTAGGCATCCTTTAGACTAGGGGTTCCCTAGTCACAGTGTTGTTATGTATTTTAATATTTATTATTTTAATAATGTATTATATTGATTTTTATATTTAAGGAGCCCCTTTTAATATACATTTTATGTCTATATGGATTTTATAGATATATTAATATATACTTCTCTTTTTATAGATTTTATACTTTGCCTATGTTCTACGTAGGCTTCATATATTTATCTATTTATGTTTGAGTGCGGTTTGTTTTATTACTGATGTCTTGGTTTTTTATATATATTGATGATTTTTTCATATATATATTGATGATTTTTATTAATTATCTGTCTATTATCCGATGGCACAGCTATAGGGTGTCCACATTTATGTATGGATCTCTCGCTATGGCTTATACATTATAAAGCAAACATCCATGTGTGACTTTGTACTGAGAGATTCTGACACCACAAACCCACTGGCTGATGTGATAAGGATGAGCGCGCCTGCAGTTCTCGCCATCGAGATGCGCGCGCATCCTGCCCGTCACAACATTGTGTTAAGCCCGGACCCATTGTGGGCAGAGGCTTCATTTCACAATGTGCGGCTGTGCGGGACAATGAGCCTCGGAGCTCACTTCCGCCCTGTTGTTGGCACTGGCCTCACTGACGTCAGTGCGTCTGAGTGAGACCAGCTTCACTATGCTGCATCGCACATTCCCGGTCCGGATTGGACAGGGAATGTGAGTACACGCCCCACTTCCGCCCAATGCCTGGCACGGACCTCACGATGCTTGACACGCATGCGCGGGTCAGACGCCATCACGGCATTAGGGTGGGCGGTACTTAGAGAGTCGCTCCATTATTTAACAGGTCGCCGAATGTTGCAGCCACACCCTCAGATGAAGTCAGCCAATGACGAAACGCGTCAGAGTGTGGCCAACATCAGACGACCCAGAGACTGTCAGCCTGGTGGATCAGGAACAGAGGAACGCGCTGGAGCGCCAGAAACTGTTTTCAAACAGGCACAGTACATTTCATGCTTATGTTTTACTGCATTGTGGTACGCATATATTATAAGGGGACCTGTGGGTTTGCTAATAAACTTTTTTAAACGGTAATACACTATCCAAAGTTTATTCCTTTATATGTACACAAGCAAGACACACTTAAGCAGGAGTTGTGGAGAGTGCAAGGCTGGTGGCAGAGGCTGATGTATCCAATGCTGATTTTTACTTTTGGTCTGGTGAGTGCATCCCCATAAGGGGTTAATATCCCCCCACGTGGTGAAACACAACCTCCCTGGTGATAAGAAGCACACATTGATGAAGACACTGTTTATTGCCGCTGTCCACCTGCACCATTATTTGGGATACCTATGTCACCATAGAACTTTTTTCAGAGTGCACACTCTGTTTGTAGCGCTGCTACAGTACACATTGAACTGTTTTGACTATAGTCATTTATCCATTTCTTTTGTTTACTGTCATTCACAATATTTCTTTTATAAGCGGCTGCTTATTGTGTATCCAGGTGTCTCTTTTTCCTTATATCATTAACCTTAACTGCCTACTCCTGTGCGCTGAGCAGTGCTTTATCATTCGGAAGGGCGGAGTCAAGCACTTTTTTACATAGTGGGTGTCTTCCACCCGGATACAATTGAGAAAAATAGATAAAGGTCTGGTGTCACCAGAGACACACCTCCATCCCTGCATTTAGCGTAAAAAAAGAAAAATTCGCCCTTGGGACTTTGAGTGAAGTGAGCACTATGGAGCCAATAAAATAACAGGAGTAATTGGGCCAGATTCACATAGAGATACAACGGTGTATTTCGAGATGCGCGGCGTAAGTGTAAATTTGCGCCATCGTATGTATGCGCCATACCCACAGAAGCAAATACGCCCGAAAATAGGCTTCATCCGTCCAACATAACTGTCCTCCGCCGGCGGAACTTAGGCCCATATTTAGGCTGGGCGCATCTTTCGTTCCCATTGATTTCCTATATTATGCAAATGAGGGAGATATGCAGATTCTCATGCATACGTTTGGCCGGCGCAGGCTATGCGCGGTGCGCGTAAGCTGTACGCCTGGCCTAAAGTTACCCCTCATAAAAGCAGGGGTAAATTTGCACCAGACTTGCACAGGTCAGCTGGAGAGCAGCAACAGCAGCAGCGTTACAGACGACCTGAGCAACAACACTTGCAGGACAACACATCTGTGTGCCAACATGCCAGGGGCAGCCGTGGTCATAGCACTACTGCGTCTACAGTCACGTAGGAGGAGGAGGAGGGCACGGGAGAGGATATACCGAACGCGCATTGACATCTTTGGCATCGGGGATTCGGAGGTGTATCGCATGTTCAGATTTGACACTGATGCCATCCTGGAAATAGCCAGAACCCTGCATAATGACATCACCAGCAAGACACACCGCTCACATGCAGTGCAGCCACTGGTCAAGGTAATGCAACACTGCATTTCCTGGCCAGTGGATCTTTTCAAAGAACAAGTGGAGCTGTGGCTGGTTTGTCACAAACCACCATGAGCAGATGTGTGCACCAGGTTATCCCCGCAATCCTCAGACGCATGTCCCACCACATCTTCAGACCCATCCAGGAGCATCAGCGGAATAAGGCAATGGCAGATTTCTACAGAATTGCCAGATTCCCACGCACCATCGGGGCCATTGATTGCACACATGTGGCACTACAGCCCCCCCGTGAGACAGAGCACATATACCGCAATCGGAAGCACTGGCATTCCATCAACGTACAGGTGATAGCCGATGCCCAATGCCTCATATGGCACGTCCGTGCCAAACAACCAGGGTCCAGCCATGACAGCTTCATAAACCGTCAAAGCGCCATCCCAACAGAATTTGAACAGAACGTGTACGGTGACAGCTGTCTAGTTGGTGAGTGACATGGGTGTCAGGCATGACTGTCCCCCCCCATGATGCAGACATCACGAGGGGCACATGCATGACTAACATCCTCCTGTCTTTTCCCTTCCAGGTGACTCTGCATATGCACTTGGACCCCATCTCATGACTCCATACCGGAATCCTGAAACCAGAGGAGAGAGAAAATACAATGAAGCACTTCGCCATGAGAAGGGGCCTGCAGATTGACCTACGTGAGGACCTGACCCCCGAACCAGACAATCCCCCCCCCAAACGGAGGGTCCCCCGTCTGCTGGGGGAAGAGCAGTCAGGAGTCGCCTCACAGTAGGCTTATTTTCACATTAAACACACACATTCATCATGGCACAATGAGAATGCACGCATGCACACCACTGTGGTCCCTAGCACACCCCACAACCCCATTAAATTGGATTAGACCAAAGTACACCGCACGGTACTTAGGAGCAGCAACGCCACGTCAAGGCTCCAATTATGTTGCTGTATATTAATGAAAAAAAAATAATAAGACTCATATCATGAGTATAAGAATAAAATAATAAGACTCATATCATGAGTAAGAATAAAATAATAAGACTCATATCGAGTATAATAAGTAAATAATAGAACTGGCAATCATTTGCCCTGACGTGGACTACGCCTAGTGCCAAGGCTCCTGACCCTCTGTTGCCTGGGGGCAGCCGCGGGTGGGGGGGGGGGGGGGGGCATTGGGAGGAGGAACATCCCCCGGTCTCTCCCTGGCTGCCTGGCTTCCCTCCAAAGCCACGGCTATGCGTGTGAGGACCGCATTTGTTTGAGTCCCCACCGCCTCAATGGCAGCTGTATTGGCCTGTATGGCCACTGCCAGGATCCTCACCTCTGCCACAAGGCCTGAATTTGTGGCCTCCAGGTCCCTCACGCAGGTCACTAATGCTGTGCTGTTTACACTGACCTCCTGCACACTTTCTATGATGGCGGCAGTGTAAGCAGCCTGGGTCTGCTCCAAGGAGGCCAGGCTGGCTGCCACCCGGTGCATGTCAGAAGCAACAGAACCAACATGGTGGGTCTGCCTGGCCTGGTCCCTCGACAAAGTGGCTTCGAAGGTCTCTGGATCACCCCTCGTCTTCCTAGTAGCCTTCCTGGGTGCAGGTGTGGCTTGGGGCCGACTGTATGGGGATGCCCTTGAGGGTACTTCCCTTATGGAGGAGGAGGGGCTTCCCAAAATGGTGGAGGCCCTTGGGGGGCTTCCCATAATGGTGGAGGCCCTTGGGGGGCTTCCCATAATGGTGGAGGCCCTTGGAGGGCTATGTCCTATGGAGGTGGAGGTATGGGAGGGTCCTGGGATGGTAGTCTCGTCCCCAAGGTAAATTCCATCCTCAAGGTCCCCGTGCTCCTCCTCTACTTCCTCTAAAGGAGAGGTATGGACACTGTCCTCATGGGATGGGGTTGGTTGCCCAGCAGCCGAGGATGCGGGCCCGCTTCATCCTGCACATCTGTGGATGACACAAAACATTCACATATTGGTGGACCCACACACTTGTCACATGTACCCTCTCCCCCCCACACATGCTACACACCAGATAAGAGATAAAACACACTCACCTGTCCTCAAGGGCTGATCAACATATTCAAATCCCTCCAGGCCCTCCACCTGCTCCCTCTCCAAGCACCTGGCTATGACCTTCTCATCAGGTGTCAGTGTGATATTCAGGGCTGGTCCACCTCCGGTGCCCCTTCTGTGCCTCTTCATCTTGGCCACCTTCTCCTTCACGAGACGCCGCAGGTCGTTTATTTTCTTGGCGATCTTGTCTGGGGTCCGTTCCGCATGGCCAAGGGCACTGACCTGCTTTGCAATCTCAGCCAATATCTCCTCCTTACGGACCTTGCTGGTCGTGCCACTCTCCGATCCGTGGAGGTACTTGTTGTACCTTGACATGGCATCAATTATTATAGCCTTCTCCTCTTTTGAAAATTTTTTAAGCCTCCTTTCCTTAGGCACTGCTTCAGACATGTTTGTCAAATAAGAAGACAAAAGTAGCCACACCAAACCAACCAAAGCTGCTGGTGTACTTTTGCGCTCGACGGGCGCATGTCTGGGCGTATTTATACCCTGGGGCGTAAACGGTGGACCGGCTTATCTCGGGGATACGATAGGCGTAGTTGTACGCATGCGCAGAGGGACACGGGACATGCTATCACGTGACGGCGCATGCGCCGTTCGTTCGGCCCTTCATTTGCATGGGGTCACGCTTCATTTAAATGGATCACGCCCACTTCCTTCCCACTTTGAATTACGTCGGCTTACGCCGTCTAATTTGAGTTACGCCGGCGCAACGTAGTGCGCATTTGCTTCCAGAATATGCTGCTAGCCTCTCAAAGTTTCGTCCGGCATAAAGATGCGCCGAGGTACATGAATCTAGCCCATTATATTTAATTCAAGTAAAAATCAGTACATACATTAATGTCATGAACATGAGCCAATTCATATACAGTAGAATACAAAAATGGGTAAAATAATATTGCAAGTAACTGTCCATATTAAAAAACGCACAAAGCATCATGTGTATACCGGACACGTTCGCGAGGCTTAGCTCGCTCTTCAGGGGTAGATGCTCGTGATATACCTAGAATGAAAAGATAAATAGGTAGATTCACAAAGAGTTAGGCCGGCTTATCTACAGATAAGCCGACTAACTCTGAATCTAAGCCGACCTATGTTTAAGTGTATTCTCTAACAGAGATACACTTAAACATATCTAAGATAGGACGGCTTGCGCCGTTCTATCTTAGATGCAAATGTTTCTTTTGGCCGCCTAGATGGCGCTTCCATTGCGGCCGGCGTAGATTATTTAATGAGGGGATACGCCGATTTCACGACCGAACGCAAAGTAGCCAGGCCTACGCCGTCTAATTACATCGTTTCCGTAAGGGTTGGCTGCCTAAAGTTAGAGCTATGCTCTAGTGGCCTAGCCAAATGTTAAGTAAGGCCGCCGTTCCCGCCGCAAATTTCGAATGTTAACGTCATTTACGTCCGCGTCGAATCAATAGGCCCGTACGGCCTACTTAGCCGCAATGCACACTGGGAAATGTAGTCGCCGGCGCATGCGCAGTGTAAAAACAAGGTCAAAGCCTCATTTCCATACTTACTCGCCCCCCCTCCCAGTCATTTGAATTAGGCGCCCTTACGCCCGCTCGTTTTAGGCTACGCCGCCGAAAATTTGAAGGTGAGTGGTTTGAGAATCACTACTAGCCTAAAAAATTAACGGCGGTGTAGCCTAACAAGACTAGGCTAGGCCGTCCTAATTTTAGGCGCCCCTACGTGAATCTACCTAAAAGTATGTAGTATGATATGAAGGGCACAGGGTAAGGGGGCCCTTGATATGGAAAACCCTATACTCACCAATGGACATAGCCAAAGACCAGCGCATGTGAGGCTCCCAATGCGGTGGCAGTAAGTGTCCTGCCAGGGAGTCGAGGAGGCGGGGCCAAACAAAGTCCCAACCGGGGCCAAGCGGAAGGAAGGCACAGCATGGATGGAAATTGTGTATCCCCAACAGTCTCAATAGGTCCAAAAGGAGTATTGGCTCTAAACATAAACATGTATGTTGGATAGTTAGTAATGAGGTAAGTAGGTGAGGTCAAATGAGGGTCCGCCCTGCTTTCCTCTCTCCCTTCCTCTCCCTCCTTCCCCATGCTGGGTGGCGGCTGTAAGGGGGGGGGGGTCCGCCTGGGGCTCTGTCACTACGGGGGCTGTGCTGCTGTGTGGTGCTATTAATTTTTTGTAGTGCCTTTCCTTTTTCACCATTAAAGGCTTACTTTTTGTAAGATTCATTGGTGTGCGGCTGTCCATACCCTGCCTTCAAGTTTTTGCCTTATGCATTGCAGGCACCCACCTGTTTCTGAGAGGACATTGATTGCTCAGGTGTGCTCACCTGGAGCAGCAGCTTTTGGGCCCTTTCACACGGGCGGACGAACGGTCCGTTTTTTACAAGTCCGTTTACGGACTCACAATGCATCCCTATGGGATTGTGGACGTTAGCGGATGAGCATCCACTAACGTCCGTAAAGATCCGCCTCCGCAAAGATCCGCTTTTTCAGACGGAAGAAAACCCTATTTTTCTTCTGTCTAGTGGAACGGATCGGATGAATACGGACACATGGTCCGTATTCATCCGATTCCCCATAGGGGAGAGCAGAGGAAAGACAGGGCGGTCTCTGCACAGTGTGCAGAGACGGACACACACAGGGCGGATCAATACGGATCTGCTCCGTGTGAAAGAGCCCTTTCCCTTCTTATTAATTTGTTGTACTGGAGTTGCTGTGTGTGCTGGGCTGTGTTTTCTGCTGTGTCATTGTTGCTTTAAACACGTGTATGGCCACCATTTTGCAGCCCGCGAAATTGCTTCCTGAGGGACGGCCCAGAGCGGACAGCACTCTCAGCGCTTCAGCAGCACTACAGCCTGGCTGGGTGGTGAGTTACCTGGGGGTCCCCTGCCCCTTTTGCAGCCGGGAGGGTGACCTGTGGGTCTCTGCCTTGCAGTACTAGGGCGGCATAGCGGTGGGTCAACATGGAGTCTGTACAGAGGCTTCTACCCCAACCATGCCTGAGTTAACCCTTAGTGCCCCTGCGGTCTCTGTAGAGCAGTCCCTTAGGCGTTTATCGCCAGGATTGAAGTGACAAGCGGCCAGAAGGGGGGTAAAAACCCCATCCCTGCGCCTGCTTCTGGGGACGGCTCTGACACGGAACCAGACCCTGCTGCTGGCTCTGGTTCTGTCATGTCAGATGTTGCAGGCTTAGCCCACACGGTCAGTGAGGATGCCTCTGCTTCAGGGTCAGCGCTTGATAAAGCGTTTTGTTGGAGCTTTTATCACTGCGGTGCGGGATACTCAAAAACTTGAGGACGGCGGAGATATCAGAGATGCCGGTCCCTTTTGGGTTCCGCACGCCGCCCCGAAAAGTGTTTCCTTGTGTTCCTTACCTGGACAAAATATTATACAAGGAATGGGATCGGCCGCAGAAAGTTTTTGATGTACCAAAATACTTTGCAGTCCATTATCCTCTTGAGGAAGAAAAAAAAAAAGTCCTCTGTCAGCGGACACCCCTGTGTCCAGACTGAACAAGTATACCACGTTACCTGTGGAAGGGGCTCCCTCCTTTATGGCCCCCGCAGATAGGAGAGCCGAGGCTGTGGCCCGCTCCATGTTCACAGTAGTGGGGTCGGCAGTGAGACCGGTTTTGGCCGGAGCTCTAGTGTCACAGAAAATTACCGAGCAGGCAAAGTCCCTGCTGCAGGAGCTGGAGGCGCATAATGCTCCTGAGCTCCGTGTGGGCCTGGCTGACCAGTTGGTGCAGGGCCTGCAGATTGTCTGTGAATTGGCCCTGGATATGCTCCTCTTGCGCTCCAGGGCCTCTGCCTACGCGGTGGTACTATGCCACTTTGTGTGGCTAAAGTGTTGGTCTGCGGACCAAACCTCTAAAAGGTCCTTAGGGGGACTTACCCTTGAAGGGTGTACAGCCTTTTGGGGCGTCCCTGGATGACATCATTATTGATGCTACAGGGGGTAAGAGCACTCTGCTCCCGCAATCTGGGAAGGGTAAGGAGCCTCGTCATAAGCGGGGTCCCTCCTTTACCTTCCCCAAGCGATTTTTTTGCCCCCAGGTGCGGCAGAAAAAAAACGTTTTCCAGGGTGCTAAGGCGCCCGTTGTAGATCAAAAAGCGCACCTGGTACCGCAAGCCCAACAAGCCTGTGGACAAGCCTGCTTCTGCATGTAGGTCTGCCCCCACCAGACACTCGGGTGGGGGGCCGACTTTGCGGATGCGTGGCTCGGTGGAGATCCCTCTTTCCGACCGCTGGGTTTGCGAGGTAATTTCCTCGGGGTACAAGATAGAGTTTCTCTCTTGTCCACCAAACAGATTTTTCCTTCCAGCCTCCAGCTTCCTCCGGTACGCCGGGTGGCCCTGTCAGGGGCTGGTCAGGATCTGCTGGTCAGGGAAGTGATTATACCGGTTCCTTCAAAGGATTTGTTTCAGGGGTTTTTACTCCAATCTGTAGTCCCCAAAAAAGGAGGGGGTCCGTCTAATCCTGGACCTCAAGGCCCTTAACTCTTTCGTCAAAGTGCAAAGATTCAGGATGGAATTGTTCACTCGGTAGTGGCAGCTCTCCATCAGGGGGACTTTATGGCGTCCTTTGGTACTCAGGACGCCTACCTGCATATTTCCATATGCGCGAAACACCAGAGGTTTCTGCGTTTTGCAGTTGAATAGGACCATTTTCAGTTTGTGGCCCTCCCCTTCGGCCTGGCTTCGGCACCACGAGTTTTCACAATGGTGCTCGATCCGATTCTGGCCCTGCTAAGGCAGCGCGGAATCACTATTGTGGGATACCTGGATGACTTTCTCCTGAGAGCTTCTTTAAGCTCAGACTTAGGAGTAGTGTTGCTCACGAATATTCGCATTGCGAATATTCGACTCGAATATAGCATATTCGAGAAATCGCGCTATATTTCGAATTTCGCGGTGAATATTCGCAATTCCGAATATTCGCATTTTTTCAATTTGATTTTTAAAACAGATCACATCCTATCGACGTCTAAAAGCATTGCTGGGATGATTAGAGACCCTGGGCCGAGTAGCTAAGCTGAGGCGATCCTTTTATGTTGCCAAATTGAAAAAAAAAAATTGCGATTTTTCGCTATTGCGAATGCGAAAATGATCGCGAATTTTCGATAACTGTGGTAGGAGAACTCTGATTGTCTCTGATGCAAAAGGGGGGGGGGGGGGCTTTGTGTATGTTTCTGTTATGAATATTTGTATGTTTGATATTATTTTTTTTTGTAAGAAGGAAAAAATTGCGCATACCTTAAAAAAGGGGAGAATACAGCAGCAACTCAAAAATGTTATACAACATAAATTAATACAAGACAGAAAATGGAGTCGCTCTACAAGAATAAAAAGTATGTCTAGTGACAAGACATGTGGGCAAATTATAAAATAAGCAAGCGCAAATAACTTGTGAAATACACAGTGAAACAAATATATAAAGAAATATAGTCCCAATAATAGAAAAATAATCTTTCATAAAAATGTCTTTGATATGTGAAGTGAAAAAAAGTCCAAAGCATGCAGCATGAACGTGTTCAATCTTCAAGGTGTTTGATTGACAAATGGCTGTGACAGATGGATAGAGTAAAGAATCACCACCAATGCAAAACACTTTTTATTTTCTATTGTAAAATATCAAGAATATTCTGAGCCAATCAGAGTGCTCCTTCTGCATTTGCCGAATATTCGCAATTATTTTGTATTGTAAAATATCAAGAATATTCTGAGCCAATCAGAGTGCTCCTTCCGCATTTGCCGAATATTCGCAATTATTTTGTATTGTAAAATATCACGAATATTCTGAGCCAATCAGAGTGCTCCTACAGCATTTGTCGAAATTGCGCAATAAATATCGCATTCGCATGTTGCGATATTTCGATAAAATATCACGAATATTCTGAGCCAATCAGAGCGCTCCTCCAGCATTTCTCGAAATTGCGCAATAAATATCGCATTCGCATGTTGCGATATTTCGATAAAATATCACGAATATTCTGAGCCAATCAGAGTGCTCCTACCGCAGTTATCAAAAAAATCGCAATTATTTTCGCATTCGAAATAGCGAAAAATCTCAATCATTTAATTTCGATAAAATATCACGAATATTCGAATTTAGCGAATATATCTCGAATATTCGAATATATATTCGAGATATATCGCGAAATCGAATATGGCATATTCTGCTCAACACTACTTAGGAGAGGATGGGTTCATCACCTGCCAGCCCCTCCAAAAGATTTGGGTGGCTACTGAATGCCCAGGAGTCAATGTTGGTTCCGTCCTAGCGACTGGAATACCTGGGGTTGGTCCTGGATTCCTCAGAAGCGAGTTTTTTCTCCCAACGGAAGAACTCCAGACACTGCAATCTGCGGTGCAGTGGTTTGCGACTCAGCAGTGGTCGTCGCTTCGCCTTTGCAAGAGAATTCTGGGTCCCATAGTAGCCTCTTTCGAATCGGTTCTGTATGCCCAATTCCACACCCGAGTGTTACAGAAAGAGATTCTGTCAAGTTGGGACAAGCTTCCTTCGTCTCTGGATTACCAGATTTGGGTGAAGTCGCCTGGTCAGGTCCTCCCTAGTGTGGTGGCTGACATCTCCGGTACTTCGGACCGGGAAATTATTTTTGCCATGCTATAGGACAGTGGTCACAACGGATGCCAGCCTCTCCGGCTGGGGGCATTCTGGAGTGTCCAGTCAGTCCAGGGCGCTGGACTCAGGTGGAGTTCCGTCTGCCAGTCAATGTCCTGGAGCTCCGGGCTATCAGGCTGCGTCTCCCCAAGTGGTTTCTGGGTCTGCAGGACCGTTCGGTCAGGATCCAGTCCGAAAACACCACGGCCGTGGCGTATGTCTACCATCAAGGGGGCACGCGGAGCTCGGCCGAGGTGGTGGAGGTTGCACACATCTTCCGGTGAGCCACAAGGTTAGCTCCGGCTCTGTCGGCCGTGTACATTCCGGGGGTGCAGAGTTGGCAAGCCGACTACCTAAGTCGCCAAACACTGGACCAGGGAGAATGGTCATTGCACCCGGAAGTGTTTTCAGAGTTGTGCCAAAAATGGGGCACGCCAGGCGTGGACCTTTGGGCATCCCGTCTCAATCGGAAGGTGTCACGTTTCGTGGCCAGGTCAAGAGACCCTTGGGCGGAAGCGTCAGTCGCGTTAGTGGCACCGTGGGGTCACTAACTACCTAAGTCGCCAAACACTGGACCAGGGAGAATGGTCGTTGCACCCGGAAGTGTTTTCAGAGTTGTGCCAAAAATGGGGCACGCCAGGCGTGGACCTTTGGGCATCCCGTCTCAATCGGAAAGTGTCACGTTTCGTGGCCAGGTCAAGAGACCCTTGGGCGGAAGCGTCAGTCGCGTTAGTGGCACCGTGGGGTCACTATTGCCTAAATCTACGCTTTCCCTCCTCTGAAGCTTCTCCCTCACCTGTTGCGTAGAGTGGAAGTGGAGGGGATGCCAACAATCCTGGTCGCTCCGGATTGGCCGCGCCTTTCCTGGTACGCGGACCTGGTGCGTCTGGTGGCAGATGTCCCTTGGATTCTACCCCTGAGAGTAGATCTTCTGTCGCAGGGTCCGATTTTTCCTCACCCTGCTTTACAGTCGATGGCTTTAACGGCATGGCTGTTAGGAGCTGGAGGTCCGAGGTCCGTCGGACTAGGTGATCTTTACCATGCTACTTGCACGGAAGTCTACTTCACGTAGGATTTGCCATCGTACGTGAAAGGCCTACATCTCTTCGTGTGCAGAGATGAAAGGACACCCCCGCACATTCGTGCTCTCCCAGATGCTGCTGTTCCTACAGCGGGGAGTGGGTCAAGCTCTTGCCTTAAGTACGGCTATGGGTCAGATTTCGGCCTTGGCTGTTTATTTTCAGCGACCGTTGGCGACGCACTCCCTGGTGCATACTTTCAGGCTTGTGACCATCCTGTATGTCCTCCACTGCCTCCGTGGGACTTAAATTCGGTGCTCTCGGTGCTTCAAAAGGGCTCCGTTTGAGGACATTTGGGAGATTCCTCTTTCTCTCTGTCCCAGAGGGTGGTCTTTCTTAGTAGCCATTCCTTCGGTCAGATGAGTTTTTGATCTGGCGGCCTTGTCTTGCAGGGCTCTTTTATAATGAGGACATTGTTTTACTATCCTTATGTCCTCAGCCAAAGAACTCAAAGGAGGCCACGTTACTTCCCTTGGACGTGGTGCGAGTCCTACGGGCGTACTTGTCTGCTACGGCTCCGTTCTGGAGATCGGACTTACTGTTCATGTCAGTGAATGGTCCTGAGAAAGGTCTGGCGGTCTCGTTGGCCTCCATTTTCAGGTGGATCAGACAGGTCGTGCTCCAGGCCTATGCCCTAAAGGGGAGGGCGCCTCCCTTTCTGGTTACGGCGCATTTGACCAGGGCGGTTGATCCCTCTTGGGTTTTCCGCCATCAGGCGTCTGTTTTACAGGTGTGTAAGACAGCGATCTGGTTGTCAATCCACACCTTTTCAAGTTTTACAAGGTAGATGTGAGTGCATCTGCAGATGCCTCCTTGGCCGCAAAGGTTTTGCAGGCGGCTGTTTCAGGTTGAAGTTCCTCCGTTGAGGAACTCTGTTTGTTTTGGGGTGAAGCTAATTGCTGTGTTTTTTCCCCCACCCCTCAAATTTTTTGGACACTGCTTGGGGACATCCTTAAGGTCATTGCTGCTGTGTCCATCCATGAACGGAAGAGTAAATAGGATTTTTGTACTCACCGTAAATCCATTTCTCTGAGTTCATGGACGGACACAGCACCCACCCCTCCTTTTTGTTTGTACTGCTTGTTACGAACTGGAGCTGCTGAGTCAGAGAGTGGGTTTTACCGGGGGACCACGCCCCCTGGGAGGATCTGTACTGAAAAGTGTTTTAACACTATAGGGCGGGGGCATGACCGGATGGAGAGCGAGGAGAGTGAGGAGTGAGGATGTGAGACGCAAGGATGTGTGTCTCCCTTAGCCCTTAGCCGTGCGGCTGGCTCTGCATCTAAGTGCTGTATCAATGCCTACGCTCATGCTGTGAGCACAGTTCCAGCCCCGCTCTGACGCTGTCTGCAGATTCGCCTCTGACTTTGCCTGCTGTACCTTGTTGTGCCTCACTACCGGACGCGAGACCCCCTTCCCCCCTCCATCTGCGGCTTGTCCTTGACTGTTTACGGGGGCTCTGTGCGGTTCCCAACGGTGGCGCGATTCGGTCCCGCCTACGATAGCCTTGATTGGCCGCCTACCACTCTGCTGGTGGCTTATTGGAGGGGGTGCTTGATGGAGGCTGGAGCTCACTAAGCCAGTGTCATTTTCCCAATTAACAGGATATATCCTGCTATACAACCTTTATTTCTAATGTGATAAGATAATTATTCTTTATATTCACTATTTTTATTTTTTACTTGGGTATTTAAAAAATTCAGGCAAATTCGGGCAATATGCTACCATATCACTCCACTAGTTAGTCTGTTTGTCTTGAATGTCACTGTGTTGGATGTATCGGATTTCTAATTAACCCAGCTGAAATCAAACAAATACTAATTACCCTGGGCTATTTAATGGGAGATCTTAAACACACATCTATGCTCCGATGAAGATCTGTTAGGATCGAAACATGTTAGCATTACGCTTATCAGCGATGAAGCAGGACTGACCATCATTTCAGCCACCTGATTATATCTTTACTGGGGGCCTTTTCTCCCAATCTAGCCCTGTGATTTATATGTTCTTTATCATGCCCCAGTTCTTTGATTCCTGCAGGTGTATGTAAGCTGTGTGTATGGTTGTGGTGGCCACTTGTCCTTGTTTAGACTAACGTCTAATTTTACTAGTGCTGTGGAGATACTGGCACTTCTTGTGTTATTAATGTGTTTTTATGTGGATAATTAATAAATTGCTGTCATATTTATCCGTATTCCTTTCTGACCAATTATTTTTCTCTCCCATTTTTTGATATGCAGTATTAATTCAGAGGTGCTTCCTGCTAGTAGTATTTAATATTATATCTATGACTACCATCAAATCGGATAAGATGATTTGGTTAGTGTGACTAATGCAGGATTGCTTTTTGTCACCTACCTCTGACTGCCTTGGATGAGTCACCAATGCCTATATTTTCGTGAATTATTTTGGTTATATGTTTTGGGATTATACTTCCCTTCTTAGGTGTTGACTCTCCTTATCTACTTTCTACCGTTTAGTCTCTTCACAAGCACTTTTTTAATGGTATGTGATATACTATTCTGGTAGTAGTTTTGCGCGAATTTTATACCCTATTGTAGTTTTTTGGTTTGAATGGGATTAAGTTTTTTGTATATGGTAACTGACTATTTATATTTCTGTATGTTTCCTGCTATTTTCTTAGTACATATGGTGTTAGTGCTCATTTGCACACTGCCTTGTTATTTGGCCTCTCCAGCAGAGTTCTTATCTAAGGCATGGAATATCTATTAGATAAGGAAATAGACCTGGAAATACAATCCGCTTTTTCAAGTGATCCATCTGTGCATTCTGAAGGAGATGAGTCTCTTAAAAAGCTATTTAAGACACATAAGAAACTGACTATCAAGTTCCTGAATCGTAAATGGGACATCTCCTCGCTTAAATCACATATCGATCACAAAATTATCCCAAGAGGCCTTAGGGAAAGGATAATTCCCGCTGGCCATCTACATACTCCCTGCTTTCTAAAACTATGGAAAGAAAGCTGTCTGGAGAGGGGCCTTGACACTCTGCGTATGATAGTGAATGAGGAAGAATTACAACTTGAAGAAATTAGAATAGAGATCGACAATAGTGTTAAACTCCTTGAACCATTTAAATCAGATCCAAACTTTGATAAAAGTAACGACCTTTTGAAAAAAGAAGTTGAAAGAACACAAAAATATCTATAAGCAAGTAAACATGAAAAATTTAAACAAAACCTAGCTGACTGGGAAAGAGAAGATATCTTTGATCCCACTATACCCAGAGGCAGGAGTAGATCCCGCAAAGGACGGGGTCATAGGTCCAAAACCCCTCAACCAACTAACTACTCCTCAGACAGTGATCTTGATTCCCAGGAAAAATCTGTAATTTTTTTAGAGAAGGGGCGGGGCCACTGCGGAAAAAAAAGGTACCAAAAAAGGAATAAACAAACCAATACTAAAAGGAAGAGCGGGCACCAAAAACCACGATCAGGACCACGCAAGCGGACGAGACAGCGACACACCAACAAGAGAGCTCCAATCCAGACGTCACTAATCCCTGCCCTATCATTATCACCCACTAAACCAACAACACTGACCTCAAACCATACTGATATGAAAGTTGTTAATTTATCAGACTTCCAATTGAATGAGCATCATATCTCACTCCTACAAAAGGGACTTTCATTCTCGCCCAAATCGGCAATGAATGAATTTGAAGTATATAAAGACATTAGCCTCTTTCTTAGAAAAAATTATCTTTAGATACTGGCATAATGAAAGAGAGCAGAAACCAGATATGACTGACACTAATAAAGAGGAACGAGAGGCCCTTGATGCACTAGTCTCCCTCTTACAAGAAAAATAGGACTTTGACTCAGAGGACGACACTACAGTTCCTGTATCTGATGCCCCACGCAATTCCAATCTTAGAATAAAATCATTAAAGATGCCGGCACTGTCAAAACACAAATGGATTCAGCTTTTCCTGGAACAGGTACAAAAAGACCTGTCCAGGATTAATTGGAACTGGAGAAGGATTGATAACATTACCAAAGAGGAGAGAAAGGCATGTAGGGAGCTGGAGATGGCTACAGATATAGTTATCAAGAGTAGTGACAAGGGGGGCAATACGGTCCTACTGCCCCAACAAATGTATGAAAATGAGGTGATGCGCCTTTTGGGCGACAAAAATACCTATCAAAAACTTGTGAGTAACCCCTTTGTCACTATCATTGATGATCTCAACTATAGACTTGAGGAACGTTTACTAACAAAGCGAGAATATGAATATATAAAGGTCACTGAATTTAATACTCCCACCTTTTATATTATTCCTAAGCTCCACAAATCCGCTACTAATCCCCCTGGGAGGCCTATAGTGTCAGCAGTCCAAGGACCCCTGGAGAGAGTGGGGAAATATATTGATGCACTCATCAAAGACCTGGTTCATGGGCTCCCCTCCTATGTTCAGGATACTCGGGATGTTTTGAGTCATCTTGATGGGGTGGTCTTACCCCATGGGGCCCTACTCGTGGGGATCGACGTTGAATCCCTGTATACGTCGATACCCCATGAGTGGGGACTCAGGGCGGTGGACCACTTTCTTTGCCAAAAGTTCCCCAACCTGGCAGCACAGAATGAGTTCATCATTGACACTCTGCAATTCATGCTTGAGCATAACTGCTTCCAATTCATGAATATAAACTATCGCCAGACCAGGGGAACCTCAATGGGAGCCCCCTGGGCACCATCCTATGCATGTCTACACCTAGGGCTTTGGGAACATGAAATAGTGTACGCCTCATCTTTGTACCTCGGCCACTGTTGCCTGTGGCTGAGGTACATAGATGACATGATCATGATCTGGGTGGGTACCCCCCAAGAGCTAGATTCATTCATGGAAGAACTAAACCAGAATGAGGGGAATATAAGGCTGACCTATACCTGGCATAGGGAATCTTTGTCTTTCCTTGATCTAACCCTATTCGCCCAAAATGACAGCATTTTGACCAAAACCTTTAGAAAAGAGACTGCGGCGAACACACTCCTCTACGCTACCAGTGACCACCCTAGATCGCTTATTCATGGTATTCCAGTTGGACAGTTCCTCCGAACTCGAAGGAACTGTTCTAACGAAAATGATTTTGCACTTGAATAACAAGACCTGTACAGCAGGTTTAGGGAGAAAGGATACCCCCATAACTGCATTCGTAAAGCCAAGAAACGTGCATACCAAACGGATAGAAAGGATCTTCTTGCTAAACGAAGTGTGGATAGGTTACAAGCACCTAAAATTCAAACCACCCGAATCAGGATAATAACAAAATATGGTGAACAGTGGGAAAAGGTAAAATCTATACTTAATCAGCACTGGCATATATTATCTGAAGCACCCATCCTGGGAAGTATCGTCGGTGATCATCCCCTTCTAACAGCAAGAAGATCCACTAACTTAAAAGACTGCCTGGTACACTCTGAGTACCAGAGAACTACTAAATCCAACTGGCTTACAGATCTGCCACCTCTAAAAGGGATGTATCCCTGCGGTAGATGCTCCATGTGTAAATATATAGATAAAACTGACACCTTTTATAGTGCCGATGGCACTAAACACTTCAGAATCAACAGTTTCATTAACTGCTCGACTACCCGAGTAATCTACCTACTCACCTGTCCATGCGGTCTGATGTATGTCGGTAAGACTAAACGTCAACTAAAAATCCGCCTAAGTGAACATGTCCAAGGCATTAACAAAAAAGATGACGATCGACCACTATCTCTACATTTTCTAAAATACCACAATGGTGTCCCTGATGGACTTAGATGTAGGGGATTCTACAGGCTTAATCTACCCCCAAGGAGGGGCGATTTTGACAGGATTCTCTATCGCAAAGAGAAAATGTGGATATACAATATAGGCAGTCTCCAGCCTCAGGGGTTAAACAATGAATGCAATCTAGCGGTCTTCCTGGACCCTTAGACCCCTTTGATGGGTCACAGGTAATACTATGGTTGTTGAAATACCCTCTATGCCCAGCTTAAATTACCTAGGGTACATGACCTATGCCGCCATATTGAATAGAATACTACTGTGGATCATCCTATCCTGTTTAAGTTTAGCTGATCTTTTGCCTATATATACTCCCTTTAATGGGATGACTTGGAAAAAACGTTCAATCTATGTATTATGTATGTCTTCGTGAAAAAGGCATCTATTACTGGCAATCTGTTATTCTATTATGGCTAAACACCCTGCACCACTTCACCCGACAATACTCCATCTCCTCCCCCCCCCTCTCTCCCTTTCCTGATCTGTCTGTATATGAGACCTATACCTGAGTGCCTTCAGACTATATGCAATACCTGTGTGCAAAATTGGGAGATATGGCACTGAGTGAGGAATGGAAATCTATGTAAAATATCCCTCTGTGACTTAAATGGTTAATAACCTCATTGGCTTATATACCCCCTAGATTTACTTATACCATTTATCCTCAAACCAGTGTCATTTTCCCAATTAACAGGATATATCCTGCTATACAACCTTTATTTCTAATGTGATAAGATAATTATTCTTTATATTCACTATTTTTATTTTTTACTTGGGTATTTAAAAAATTCGGGCAATATGCTACCGTATCACTCCACTAGTTAGTCTGTTTGTCTTGAATGTCACTGTGTTGGATGTATCTGATTTCTAATTAACCCAGCTGAAATCAAACAATTACTAATTACCCTGGGCTATTTAATGGGAGATCTTGAAAACACATCTATGCTCCGATGAAGATCTGTTAGGATCGAAACATGTAAGCATTACGCTTATCAGCGATGAAGCAGGACTGACCATCATTTCAGCCACCTGATTATATCTTTACTGGGGGCCTTTTCTCCCAACTTGAGAATTTATTTATACTGCAGCATACATCACTGCATGGACATTACCTTGAGACATACAGCAAGTATTTGAAACTGCATGCTGACTTCTTATTGCCTATCTACACTGGCATTTATTCAAAGACATTACAAAGGCATTTATTCACCCTGGAACTCAACCCTCTGGTTTTTGTATGCAGAGGACCTGAATTGAAGGCGCACTTCCTATCCTACTGCTGGAGGAATTTGCAAAAACGCCGGCTTCTGTAACCAGAGGAATTTCTGAAATCTACAGAAACTGACTATTTTCCAAGGGTGGTAAGATCTAAGCAATAAGCAGTCTCTGATATTGTGATCTTGTTTCAGCTTCAGCTGTATCCTACTATATGGTAATCACACCTATCACTGCCAAACTAGCAGTGTTTCCAATGACTCACTTGCTGCTGTCTACCATTGAATTGTAGTTTATTCTACTTCATCTCCATGTGGAATTAGTCCTCTATGAACTGGTGATAGAATTGATTGGAACTGTACCTAGCTTCACAGATTTTTTTGCGGCTATATTATCCTCAATCTAGCCCTGTGATTTATATATTCTTTATCATGCCCCAGTTCTTTGATTCCTGCAGGTGTATGTAAGCTGTGTGTATGGTTGTGGTGGCCACTTGTCCTTGTTTAGACTAATGTCTAATTTTACTAGTGCTGTGGAGATACTGGCACTTCTTGTGTTATTAATGTGTTTTTATGTGGATAATTAATAAATTGCAGTCATATTTATCTATATTCCTTTCTGACCAATTATTTTTCTCTCCCATTTTTTGATATGCAGTATTAATTCAGAGGAATGCAGATAGTAGTATTTAATATTATACCTATGACTACCATCAAATCAGATAAGATGATTTGGTTAGTGTGACTAATGCAGGATTGCTTTTTGTCACCTACCTCTGACTGCCTTGGATGAGTCACCAATGCCTATATTTTCGTGAATTATTTTGGAGCTCACTAAGGCTTTTTTTTTGTTGAGAAAACCTGTTGGGGACTTCATACGGCGCTCCTAATTGGAGTTGCAGCTTAGCGTCCTAACATACAGGGCTGCTGATAGGCTGCTTACTGATGCCTGTTAATATTTATCATTCCCTGCTTGCTATATTCGTTTATTAACTCCTTATGGAGTTTTACTGGCTGTTGGTGTCAGCTGCCACCTGCTGCTCTAGCTGAAGACTGCTGCTGCTGTTGACAAGGGAGAAAGAAAAAAAAAAGAGGGAAAAGAAAATAATTTTGTATCTGCTGACTGACCGATTGTATTTTGCTGCTAATTGCTGCTAATTGCTGCCTGTGATCTGCTTTTCTGCTATTGCTGCTGCTGTCTGCTGTCTGCTACAATTACTACAGTCACCTGCTAAACCCCCCCATGCTATATGATATCTTGGATGTTCTGGACTGCAAAAGACCTGGAAGAGGGGCATAAGAGGTGTATGGATGTGCAAAATTATACTTCCAAAATAAACAGTGACCCAAGAGCATAAGGAGAACTTAAAGGTCAAAGGTCACGTGAGTAACTAACTAAGGAAGATCTACACAATGTGGTTGTATATTGCATAAATACACACCGTATATTACTGCGTACTGTGCACGGAACTATATATGGGTAATCCAGCAACGCTATAACTGACTGATTAATTTACAAAAGAACAGGTACAAAAGCACTAATTGGCATAAAAAGTTGCATAAAAGTTGCATACCAAGTTGCATACCAACACAAAATCTGCACTTCGCACTTTATTCCTGTATCCCGTCCCCTTACAGTGCAGGGAAGTGAGAGAAAAGGAGCCGCATTCTCCTGAGGGGGAGAGAGGTGCTGATTGGTTAAGAAGTCTTCTTTTTTTTTTTTTGGTTGAAATTATTAATGCTACCACTTTGCTATTTACACTGAAGACTGTACATAAATAGCACCTTGAGTGTTCAGTAAGTGCTACTTCCCCACACCTGTGTAAACTCCCTGCTATTGCCAAGAAAGAAGAAACAATCATGTCAGGCCCACAATCATTACGTTCTGCTAAGGACAAGGAAAAAGATAAAAGTGGGCCAGCTAGTGCAGCAGCTAAATTAGAGAAATAAGGGCATACAACAGATCATGCCCCAGTCAAAGGAGGGTTTTTAATCCAGACTAAAATAACTGACAGGAAAAGCCAAGGACCACCAGTAGGGCCTGGTAAAAGTGTTATTAACAAGAATACACCCACAGTTGATAAACGAACTGAGATAGATCTAGTATTAGCCCCCACGGTGGAAGGGGACCCTACATTAAAAGATATATTCTCGGTGGTCAATGTATGCAAACAGACTTTGGGGGAGCTGTACGATCAGATGAAGGGCGTTAAAGAAGAGCTGGCTCTTGTGCGACAGGAGCTTCAGAAGACAAATGAACGGATAACTGAGGCAGAGGGTAGAATATCTCAAATAGAAGATGATCTGTATCCAGTAAAACAAGAGGTTAAAAAAATGAAAGAGCAAATGAGCAAGTTTGAGGAAAAGCTGGATGAAATGGAGAACAGGAACCATAGGGACAATGTGAGATTGGTGGGATTACCGGAAAAGTGCGAAGGGACTAATCCAATAGAGTTCTTGGAAAGCTGTTTTTCAAAGTTATTTGGAAGAGAATCTTTTTCACCACAGTTCTCAATAGAAAGAGCGCATAGAGTCCCTGCTAAACCTCCTCCATCAGGGGGACGCCCACGATCAATATTAATGACATTTTTGAATTTTAAGGACAAAGTAATGTTACTTAGAAGAAGCAGAGAGATGGGGAACATTCTGTGGGAAGGATCGAAGGTCTCACTGTACCCGGATTTTTCACCTCTCCTGCAGAAGCGGAGGGCTAGCTTCATCGAAGTCAAGCGTAAAATGCAAAAATTCAAATTAACATATGCTTTATTATATCCAGCGCGCTTGCGAGTGGCAACACCGGATGGGACTTTATTTTTTGAATCCGCAGAAGAATGACATGGTTGGAGGACAAAAAAGATCAGCTTGTATTAAAATGACGGAACACTTAGCCTAAAGAAATAGATATGGGGAATTTAAGAAACAATACGTATTTTTAAAGGGAGTAGATAATGGGAGACACACATAGTTTAGGAGACACAGTATGAGAATGGAGGGTATCACAATGAGAGTTAGAGTGGGGGGAGCACTGGGGGGGGGGGGTGGGGGGGGGGGGGGGGAGAGATGAGGTGGGAGGGGGGAGAGTATGCAGGTACCGATCACAATAAAAGCCCACAGGGATTACCTAGGAGGGTGTGGGGAGGGAAGGGGAGCGGGGAAGGGGGGGGGAGTATTTAAGGGGGGTACATGGGTTGAAACATAAGGGTTTGACTACACTTAGAGGAAAATATGCACATGCACAAATGATACAAATAATGGTAAAAGGTAAATTAACACAGATAATAGATCTAACAGGAACAGATATAGAGGTTACACAATATAATGATAGAGCACATAGATAATTAAAATAGTAAATAGGGAAAAGTTAATAGTATACTTATGGAAATATTTGGGGCACTAAGTGGTGTAAGAGGGAATAACCCCTTTTTTCTAAAGGCTATTAGTTGTGTACATATATTATGGTTTATGGAATGTCCAAAGATACAAATTAATGTAGAAAACAATGCAGAAAAGACCTAGGATGTCATGTATAATTAACTGTTCTCTTTTATGGGAAAGCAGGTAGATACAATCCTATCCTGCAATGTTAGGGGCTTGCATGATTTCAGAAAAAGGACTGCTTTATTTAAGTTTTTTTGCAACAAAACCCCACAATCATATGTCTGCAGGAAACTCACCGTATGGGTGATACTACCCAATTGCTACGTATGACTAAATATCCGGTACAATACCACTCGGTCCATACCAGGTACTCTAGGGGGGTTAGTATTGTATTCTCTAGAAATAGGGCATTTATTAAACAAGATGTACTTGTAGACCCAGAGGGCAGGTTTATTTTTTTAATGGGGAAATGGGAATCTTGTCTATGTGTTATTGCTAATATATATGTACCGCCACCTTTTACGTTGACAGTACTACAGTGTCTGGCCAGGTTTCTGGCCAAACACCCGCAGCTACCTGTTTATATTCTTGGAGACCTTAATAGTGCAATGGATAGCGCTTTGGATATATATAAAACGTTTTCTCCACAGGGCCCTAGGGAATACACTCCACTGGCTAGATTTATAACTGAACTGGGCTTGGTAGATCTGTGGAGATGTAAACACCCCCTCCACGCTTAGTTCTCTTGTCATTCCCTGACTCATTCCACGCTCTCTCGTATAGATTTTACCCTGGGTAATGATTTGGCGTTGTCTTTTGACCCAGTAGTAACGTATTTGGCCAGGGGCCTGTCAGACCACTCCCCGGTGCAGCTTTCCTTGGATCTGCATAAAACGTGTCTCCCTATGCATTGGAAATTGAACCCTTTCTGGTTCCAATTATTTACCGATTTGGGGAGCATGCGGACACAGATCCAATACTTTTTGGACGATAATAAACTATCAGCTGCGCCTGGAGTGGTATGGGACACGCTAAAAGCCTTCATTAGGGGGATGTGTATAAAATAAATCAGTCGTATTAAAAAAGTCATATTAAAACAAGAAATAGGCAGTGGGCCTATGAGGCTGAGAAGGTGGTGGAGAAAGCAGAGGAACTGTATTTGCAGGACCCCATACCTGAACATGAAGGGAAATGGAAGGACACACAAAAGCTTTATCGTACTATTCATTTACAACAAGCTGATAACAAGAGATTCTTCACTTCCCAAACATATTTCGAGGAGGGGGGAAAAACCGGCCACATGTTAGCTATGATAGCTAGTTCTCAGCAGCCATCCCAAGTGATACATAGTATTAGGACCTCAACGCAACTGACGGTTACAGATACGCCCTCTATACTGAAGGAGTTCTACTCCTTCTATCAAGATTTATATTCTTCTAAGGTGATATATCCAATGGAGGATTTGACATGTTTTTTGGATTCCATCACTCTCCCGTATCTTAATGAGTCGGATAGGGAGCGCCTCAATGCACCTTTTTCCCTTGAGGAATTTCAGATCGCGTTGGACACCTTTCCAAACTCAAAGGCTCCAGGAAATGATGGATTGCCAATTGAATTGTACAAAACGTTCTGTGGAGTGCTCCTACTCCACACGCTCAAAAACGCACTTGACTTGGGCGCCCTACCTAAATCTATGTATGAAGCTGTAGTGGTAGTAATACTGAAACCGGGGAAAGACCCTGAAAAACCCGATTCATATAGGCCTATTTCACTGTTAAATACGGACCTGAAACTCCTCATGAAAGTGATTGCCATGCGACTCTCAGCGGTGGTGACTGCACTGGTACATTCGGACCAGTCCGGTTTTATACCAAACAGATCCACGGCAAATAACTTGCGACGACTTTTCCTTAATATGCAGATTCCCACTGACAATCATGGACATAGAGCGATATTGTCGCTGGATGCCGCTAAGGCTTTTGATAGTGTGGAGTGGGAGTATTTGTGGAAAGTGTTGGAGAAGTTTGGACTGGGTGAGAATATCATCTCTTGGATTAAACTACTGTATACAGCACCAAAAGCGTGTATCCGGATAAATAATATCCTTTCACCTTCTTTTGATTTACATAGGGGAACGAGGCAGGGTTGCCCCCTGTCTCCCCTGCTTTTCGCCCTGGCCATAGAACCTCTGGCGGCGGCTATGAGGGGAAACACAGAAATACAGGGATTCAGGCGGGGAGAACTAGAAGAGAAGGTAGCACTATACGCAGACGACGCGCTGTTGTTTCTGGGTGATACGTCTGCATCCCTGATTCATCTTATGAAACTGGTCCATACTTTTGGAACCTTCTCTGGTTTTAAAATTAATTGGGACAAGTCTACCCTTCTTCCACTAGACCCACTCTTGGGACCTCTGCCGAAGATTGCTGACCAGATCAAAGTTGTGGATAAATTTAAATATTTGGGCATTATGATCCACCCTAATTTAGATCACGTATATGGAGGAATAGTAATTACTCAGAACTTAATAAATTACAAAATGTTATTGATTGGGAAAGATGGGGAGTAAAATATATCTCTCAATTATACGATAGATGGGTACTTAGGGATTTTCAGTCCCTACGTGCAGAATTTGAGCTGCCCAATATGCTCTTCTTTCAATATCTACAATTGCGACATGCCATTTCTGCGCAGGCGACAATATCTATATGGGAGCTTACTAGACCAATAATGCTCATGAAGCTAACTATGGCGCCCTCTAGGAAAGGACAAATTATGTCCTTGTATAGTGCCCTTCCATGCCTCCACGGTGATGACCTGGAAGTGTAGAGCTGGCTGGGGGGATGACATAGGATATATTGCTGATGAAGAGTGGAATACAATACTAGGCAATGTTCTCAAGGTTACATTGTCATCAACTCAGCAGCTAACCCAACTTTTTATTATTTATCGTACATATCGTACACCTGAAAAGTTGTATAAATGGCATATAAGGGATGACCCATTTTGCCCCCGCTGTCTAGTGGACAACGGGACCCTTGTTCATATGCTCTGGAGGTGCCCGAAGCTGCAGCGTTACTGGGGAGCGGTGGTGGACACTGTTAATAGCATTTGGAACCTTCAACTCCCTATGGATCCTAAACTTTGTTGGGGTGGTTAGATGAAGAAATGTATATGCCATTAACTTCCACTGCAATCCTGAGGACCCTATTTTTGGCTAGGAAACTAATTGCTAGGAAGTGGCTGTCTGTAACGGCCCCCACATATACAGAGTGGATAATGTCGGTAAATGATTCTCTTGTTAGGGAACAACTTACTTATAAACATCGGGGTAATTCGGGGAAGTTTGAGAATATATGGGGTCCTTGGTTGAATGCCCCAGGTATGGCACCAATGCGGCTGATGCAAAGCAGAACCTCTGGATATAGAGCAGTAGAGGCCACTAGGCAGGTGTAGAAAGAGCAACGGGAGGGAATATTCAGGGTGCCTAGACATAATGCATCCCGTGTAGGGCTGAAGAAAATAGACATGCTATTTGGATGTATATGTGACTTTAAAAAAAAAAAAAAAAGTGTTTTAACACTTGAAGTGCTGTTTTTTCTGCCTAGTCTCCTATTCCTATTTTTTCTTATGAGTTTACCCATGGCGTCAGAGGGGGGCGGGGTTACAGGAGCGTCAAAGGGAGGGGACTTCAATTTCAAGCGCAGCATCTGGGGTAGAAGAAGCAAGATGCGGATGAGAAGGCCGACGGAAGGAGAAGAAGATGGAAGCAGACGCCGCTCAAGATGCAGACGAGAAGACACAAGAAAGAAGCAGAGGAAGAAGCAGAAGATTGAGGAAGAAACCCGAATGAAAGCAGAAAAGAAGAAGATGGAAGAAAAAGAAGAAGAAGAAACGCGGAAAGAAGACATTAATAAAGGAATTTTCAAAAACCGGCTATTGTAATTTTTTTCATTTTTGACACTTTTTTTGGTTGAAATGGTAGAGGTACAATGCACCCCATTACCATTTCACACAGGGGGGGGGGCGGGATCTGGGTGTCCCCTTTGTTAAAGGGGTCTTCCAGATTTCGATAAGCCCCCTGCCCGCAGACCCCCACAACCACCGGCCAGGGTTGTGGGGATGAGGCCCTTGTCCCCATCAACATGGGGACATCCTCCCCATGTTGAGGGCATGTGGCCTGGTACGGTTCAGGAGAGGGGGGCGCACTCTGTCCCCCCCTCTTTTCTGCGGCCGGCCAGGTTATGTGCTTGGATAAGGGTCTGGTGTGGATTTTTGGGGGAACTCCACGCCATTTTTTTTAAATTTACAGCGGGGTTCCCCTTAATATCCATACCAGACCTGAAGGGCCTAGTAATGGAATTTGGGGGGACCCCACACTTTTTTTTATGAATGAATTCTCTCAGAATTGCCGGGAGCCAACAATTCATTCTAGCCGCGAGTGATTTTTAAATGACTTTTTTCCTTCAGAATGTCATTTTGAGCAGGGACAGTTCTAACCATGGGAAACATGCGCTTTTTCACATGCTTACTTTACACCCCCCCTAGGTACGAAATTTAAAGGAATATTTCACTTTTATTGTTGCACTTTAAGCATTATTAAATTTACTGCTCCTGAAAAAACGGCAGTTTAAAAAAAAAAAAAAAAAAACATTGATACATGTCCCCTGGGTCAGGACTCAGGTCCCCAAACACTTTTTAGGACAAAAACTAGCATATTAACCTTTGCGATTAACACTTTTGATTTCTCCCATAGACTTCTAAAGGGAGTTCGGCGGCGGCTTTACATATTAATTGCATTGCGCCTGCTGCTACGCTGGTTCATGCGCCTAATTAAGGATTCATCCGGCGCACTTATTAAGCCATGAACCAGCGCAGCGCACTGTTAATAGTAAATCAGCCCCAATTAGTCTCTGCGGTAGTAAAAAGAAAAATCTGCAGAACACTGCCTCTGGTGGTCAGTGCACTGGTACTACATCGGCAGTCCAACGTTCATTTTAGAACATATAGCAGAAGAAGGGAGATGTAAAAAATGGCATCTTCTCTTCTAAACTTTTTCCTGGTGCTGTAAAGAAACCGGCAAGACCCTATCCTAACTAACTGATCAAAACCCAACCCTAAGTTCTGCACAAGCACCAAAATGTGGATCCGGTGGGATGAAAACATAACTTGAATAGAGGCAATAGTCCTTGTCCGTGTCTTCTTTAAATGCAGCAGCAGGCATGAAGTTATAGGCATGAGGCCTATCTATAAAAGCGTGGATCTGGCAAAGAAATTATGTCTCCTCGGGAATTTGTGGAAGTCACTGAAAACACTTGATCCGTTTCCCGGGACACTTGAGAACCACACAATCACTGTGGATATATCGACCAGGGCTCCACTCTTTCAGACAGCTCTCGAGACGATTGCCAACGCACAGAAAGGCATATTTGGTCTCACGATCCTTTACTGGGACATTTAGGTATCCCCAAATGTCATTACCATACCATCTCTGTCTTTCTTGCTCAATTTCCAGGAGAAGGGCTGGAGGCACATAAGGGTACTCCTAGCCATATTCAGTAGCCACCCTCCGCATAATGATGCGCTGCAGATGAGCCAGTCTGGGCAGAATACGGGGGTCTCCAAGTCACGGCAATACTATGGCATCAGGTGCCCCTTTTAACATAGGCACTGCAGTAGGTATGGGGTTGGCAATATTAGGGCTGGACTCACCAACTCCCCAGGTCAGCTGTAGAACACTTGGATTCGGTACGCTCAATGCATTCGGTGCGCTCCGGCCTGAGCGTTTCTTCCTCCTCCTAAGACTTATGAGCCCGAAATCCCCCATAGCCTTGGGATTTGGGAAACTCGGGTTCAAACTAGTGTTCGATTCCCCCGTCGTCCGACAGGGATTCCAGCTCGGAAGAGTTGTACTCCTCCGCAGGCAAATAATTACATGTCCCAGCCGGGATAGTAGGCCAGTCCGGTTGGTGGGTAGGCAGGCAGGCCTCGATCGCAGCCGCGGGAAGCCTGAGCTGGACCCTTCTTAGCGATAGCATGCCATATGGAGACCACATTAGTAGAGGTAGCCTCCGATACAGCATCAGTCTGTGTACTAGTCACGCTGGTCACACAATCTTTCGACTCTTTCTCATCCACTTTGCTTACCTCCGGTGATCGGGCTGGGGAGGCAGCGGAGAGCAGGGTCAGCGAGGATGAGATGATCACGACCTCCGGATCCACAATCACCACAGATGGGGGGGGGGTTCTGGCCATGGGGCCTCCTCCTCTGCGGTCACAGTCCCAGATATCCAATCCACCTTATACTCTCGAGGAGCTTCGGTCGGCGGCTCAATCTGAAATAAATAGGCCCGGCATCTTTTACACTGGGCGAAGAGCAGGATCCGGACGGCAAGCTCCAAGCAGCAAGGGCAGGACACTCCAAGGGCCTCCACACCTCCACTTGAAAACAGAACACATTTTCTGTTGGTCTGCATCCAGATCCCAGTATCAGTAAGGGGTACTCCGGCGGCAGCAGACATCGCGGAGACTCCCAGATTAGACATTGGGGGTCTCAGCCTTGGAAAAGATGTGGATGGCTCCGAAGGGACAGACATGTTGCACGTGTCTCTCTCTTGTAGGCGAGCAACACTCTGCTGGTTTAGCGCCAAACTTTGCCCTACGTCTCACACAGGGGTGGGTGGCTCCTCCCACTTGGAAACTTCTCGTGGCAGGCGCACGCGGCTTCACCGCACGTGCGCTCAGACTCTTGCTACCTGAGGTTAACTCCTTCCTCACCACACAGTTCAACACCACGACAATTCCTTGCTCTCAATAGTAGAAATAAACTCACAGTTCCGTTGTTAGAGGCAACCCACGTGTAGCGCTACCCCCGCAGGAGCCGCTGGATAGAATAGGGATGGCGTGTTACCTCCTGTGATGTGTCTAGGGGTATGGTGATGATGATGAGCAATGACGGAATGTCCAAACAGCAAGGTGTCTTTTTCTGTGCTTTTATTCTTGCCCAACACGGCAAACAGTGAACTTGAGGTAGATACAATAAAGGTTGGTGAAAAGGAGAAGTTGCAGATTCAGGCTTGGATAATACAGAAGCGATCCTGCTTCAAATAACACTCTACTTTCGTCACCCCTCAGCCGAGGGGGTATAGTGCACCTGGACAGGCCTCTCACACCGACCTGGCAGCCAGGATATCACTCGGAGCACTGGAAGAAGAACAAGTCTCTGCCATAGACCTGGTGCAAATGAACATCGGGAAGGAACCTCTTCCACAGGCCCTTCCCCCGTACGTAGGATTATAAAGTGAATCTTCTCCAGTAAATTAAGTGCCTGAATCTCCCTCAGGTAGTCTCTCAAATGGTCACCGACTGACAGGTTGCCATCGAACAAACTGTCAATGTCCGGTCACCTCGATCCCCGGTGGATTGTCTAGGCTCTGTTGGATTGCCTGCCTCCGGGCTTACCTCAGACTGACTCCCCACCGAACAGCACAACCCGCTTGGGATCTTCCTCACAGAAATTGGGGACCCATTCGATCACTGGGGCCCCTTTACAGCTTCAGTTGCTCCGGGCCAACATGACCCAGAACTGGGAACACCGCGTAGCATGTGCGCCCCGGCCTGGTAGGCCATATCGCCGGGACCCGTGATGTGCGCACACCCTGAAGGTGGGTGCCGCACCCGGAACCAGAACAGAACTCCCCACAAAATGGCGTGCGCTCAAGAAGTACCCTCCCCCAGCATGCCCTGTGAGGGAAAACCCCTCCTGATTAGCTGCTGGCAAGAGGCGCTTCGAACTGAACTCCACTGCTGCCACCTGTCGCCCAGAGGTGAAAAGGTACCTCTGGAACACAGAATGAACTGGCAGTACAGCCCAGCTAGAGTAGAGGCCTAATTTACATGAATTAGCTGGATGAGAGTAAAGTAACTCTCTCATCCCCCTCTAAATTTGAAATAGCACCTGGACTGAAAGTACACAGGCGCTACATACACTTTGCTGTCAGGGCTGGATTTATGGTTTCTTGTTTCCTAGCCTTTCTTCTCTACCAAGTTAACACAAGCTGCTTTCTTTACTTCTGACGTTCCTGGAGGTCATATAATAATTGCCCTCTTTTATCTGCCCCAAAACCTTCATGGGCATAACTAGATAGGTAGGGTTCATAAAGGCCTTCCCCTTTACTAATCTTGTTATTCTTTTACATTTTTTGTCTAAGTACAGTTCATTGGTTATCCCATGCATAATATTTTTCTAACAGCCTAATTTCCTCCCCTTGGACCTTTTCAGACAGTACATCTTATCCTAGCTGGGGAAGTCCAGGTAAGTTTAATAAGAATGAGCTCATAAGTATGAGCCTGTGGTCAGAGTGGTTTTCTGGTCACAAAGGACTGTGGGTGTAACAGAGGTATTTCAGAATAATTATACCCAAAGGGCCAGATTCAGAAAGCATTTACGTTGGCGTATCTCCAGATACCCTGCTTAATTTTAAATGTGCGCCGTTGCATCTTTGCGCCGATTCACAAAGCGAGATACGTCCAAAAACATGGCTTCAGCCATCCAACGTAACTTGCCTACACCGGCGTATCGCGGGCGCATAGTTGCGCTGGACGCATTCGGCGTTCCCATTATAAATATGCAAATGACCTGGATACGCCGATTCACGAACGTACTTGCGCCCGGCGTATTAATATACGCTGTTTACGTAAGGCGTACGACCGGCGTAACTTTACCCCTCATAAAGCAGGGGTAAGTCATGTTAAGGTATGGACGTCGGAACGACCGTCGAAATTTACGTCGTTTACGTAAGTCGTACGTGAATAGGGCTGTGCGTAAGTTACGTTTACGTCGTAGGCAGTGTTTGACGTATCTTAGGCATTCTAGCCGACGTGATTTTGAGCATGCGCACTGGGATACGTCCACGGACGGCTAATGCGCCGTTTGTTCGGCCCCTCATTTACATGGGGTCATGGCTCATTGTAATACAACACGCCAACTGCCTTGATAATTTGAATTAGGCGGGCTTACGCCGGCCCATTTACGCCGCCGTAACTTAGGGTGCAAGTTCTTTCTGAATACGGTACTCGCCTCTCTAAGTTACGGTGGCATATCATATATGAGATACGTTACGCCCGCAGAAAGTTACGCCATTCTTTCTGAATCCGGGCCAAAATGTTTATCTGGAGGACTGCAACATTTTGTTATTTGATTCTGTGCTGTGAAAAGTGTAAAACTGTATTTGTTTGGGTGCTGTAAGTTTAAAAAACAGAGAACATAATAATGAAGTGAACTGCTTTTTTACAAGGTCAAAATTATAAAACTGTAGTTTACTATAAAATAGAGGGACAGCAAGCTGCAGAAAATGAGTACCAGGATAAAATTTGAGCTGCTAATCATGTAGGCTATGTATCCTGCTTCAGTTCAAATGCAATATTTTCATGTTTGCCTTTACTGTACCTTTGAGTCAGAGACAGATTAATGGTACATCAGAAATTTGGTTTGGATTTGTATCTACATAACATTTTTACCTTTCATAGGTCATTAGCGAAATCCAGATCTGGCCTCAACCTATGCAGACACCAGTCATGGTATTTGGGGGTTCCATGGGCAACTGCATGCCAGCACTTGGCACAGGCCAATACAGTGAACCTATGTGATATTCTCTTTGCTCAAGAATTCCTGTGCCCTCTGCTCACCTGCCTGCACAAACTGCTGTGGATGAAGACACAGAGTATTACCATGTGTCAGAAACAAATGAGAGCCATGCCAGAACTTAATCTGTTCTCCTAATATGACCACAAACAGAGAGTTAAAGGAATTAAGGTGGCAGCTGTTATGTCTCTCCGTATATCTCTCTTCTCCCTCTCTCTCCTTTTTTTGTGCTCTCTGCCTGGACCTGAGCTTTCCGCCTTCCCCTTGCAGCCAGTGAGTGCCAACCTGGCACTGCCCTTATCACACCTTTCAGCTTTGAAAAACACTCGATGGAGAGCCACTGAAAAAAAACATATCTCTGTGAGGGCAAGTTGGCAGGTAAAAGAGTGAGAAGATACAAGAGACAGCTAATGATAGAAAGATGGAGGGGTTTATGAAAAAGAGAGTGCATGACATGAATTAGAAGAGCTAGAGACAACAAACGTATCTGTTAGAGAGATGAGTGTGTGGATGAATGTGTATGTGTGGATGGCGGGGGGGTTGACAGTACGAAGAGAGAGAACAAGAGAGAAGTTGGCAGAGATTCCAAGGTTTTCCCCAAGAGGGCAATATGGAAAAGATAGAGAGGAAAGGAGGGAGAGTGAGAGAAATAGAACCAGTTCAGAGATAATGAAGACATTTCTACATTATTAACGCCAAAACATCCTTATATATCATGTACTTGGACTTCATGCACCCAGATGTACATACATGTGCCATGTTTGTGCATGCACCAGTGTGTCTTCACATTTCTACCTTATGTGCTCCCTCCCCTTCCCCCCCTTTTTTTTTTGATAGCTGCAGATTTCAGTATGTTAATGAGCTGGTTATAACCAAAACGTTCGTCAAGCTGAGCTGAGAACACATTAATAGGCGATGAATATGCATGTGAATTTGTTAATTAACTTAATTATTCTGCTGAAAATGCATTCGTCTTCCAAGGGCGTTCTGCAGAGATGGTAACATCCTCAAACCACAGTGCTGGCCTCACCGCAGAGTGGCGATGAGAATCTGTAGCATGATAATCAACACGATGCACTGTATAATGATGTTGAGTATCTCTGCACATTGATAATGAACACACTGCAATGTATGGTGATGCTGAGTATCTGGGAATATTGATAATGAACACACTGCAATGTATGGTGATGCTGAGTATCTGGGAATATTGATAATGAACACACTGCACTGTATAATGATGCTTAGAATTTCTTTATATTTATAATAAAAGCACTGCACTGTATAATGATGCTGAGTGTGTATCTGTGTATACTAACCACTTTCTGAGCAGAGCACTTTTTAAAATTTGGCACTGCGCTGTTTTAACTGGTAATTGCGCGGTCATGCAATGCTGTACCCAAACAAAAGTTGAGTCCTTTTTTCCCCACAAATAGAGCTTTCTTTTGGTGGTATTTGATCACCTCTGCATTTTTTTTTTGCGATATAAATGAAAAAAGACAGAACATTTTGAAAGAAATATATTTTCTACTTTATGTTATAAAAAATACAATAAACTCAATTTTAGCCATACATTTAGGCCAAAAAGCATTCAGCCACATGTCTCAGGTAAAAATAAGTTCAATATAGCGTCTACAAACTAGGGTATATTTTCTGGAATTTACACAGCTTTTAGTTTATGACTGCCTATCTAATTTCTTGAGGTGCTGAAACGACAGGGCAGTACAACCCCCCCCCCCCTCTTCCCTTCAAATGATCCAATTTTGGAAAGTAGACACCCCAAGGAATTTGCTAAGAGGCTTGTTGAGCACATTGAAAAAAAAAAAGAAAATTTACACAAAGTTGTCACTGAAATTATATATAGCTCTAACATGCCATGGGCATATGTGAAATTAAACCCCAAAATACATTCTGCTGCTGTGGGATTTTTTGGCAGTCTATCCACATTCAGGACCTTGAAAACCAATCACCGCCTTCAGAATTTCTAAGGTCATAACATTTTTGATTTCACTCCTCACTACCTATCAGGCCCCGTACATACCAGAGGATATCTGCTGGAAACGGTCCACCGGACCGTTCCCAGCGGATAAATCCTCTGGCGGATTTGGATCTGATGGCTGTACTCATCATCAGATCGAAATCCGCGCGGAATACATCTGCGGAGACGTGTCGCGCCGTCGCCGCGATGATGACGCGGCGACGTGCGCGACGCTGGAAGGTAAGTACTTCCACGCATGCGTCGAATCATTACAACGCATGCGAGGGAGGGGAGCGGACGGATTGATCCGGTGAGTCTGTACAGACGACCGGATCAATCCGCTGGACAGGATTCAAGCGGATAGATTTCTTAGCATGCTAAAAAAATTTTATCAGCTTGAAATCCGTCGGCTGGATTTTTATCCGCCGATAAATGTCCGCTCGGGCCTACACGCGACCGGATCTATCTGCTGGAACTGATCTGCGGATAAATCCCAGCGGATAGATCCGGTCGTGTGTACGAGGCCTCACAGTTTCGAGGCCATAAAATGACAGGATAGCACAACCCCCCCTCCCAAATGAAAGTAGACACCCCAAGCTATTTGCTGAGAGGCATGTTGAGTATTTTGCAGTTCTCATGAAGACAAAGCCCTTTCTGACACTTTTTGTTTACATGAAAACATATTTTTCTTTTGCTAGAAAATTACTTTGAACCCCCAAACATTATATATTTTTTAAAGCAAAGTCCCTAAAGATTAAAATGGTGGGTGTTGTGCAGTGATTTTTTGAGAAAAAAACACTTTTTCTAATTTGAATGCACTAAAACACATTATATTGCCCAAATGTTTGTGTAGCGCCTGTGTACTTATCAGTACAGGTGCTATGTTAAATCTAGTGGGATGAGAGACTTACTTGCTCTCATCTGTGTTTGATTTATTTAAATTTGGCTGTCGCCAGCCCCGAACTGTCCTGTGGGTCACTCTGTTCTCCAGAGATGCTGGACGGTAGGTGGCGCCAGAGGGGTTCGGGCGGAGCCGCTTCTTCCCAGCAGCCAATTAGAGGAGTTTTCCCTCATGGAGCATGCTGGGAAGGAGTATTTCTGTAGCGGAGGCCTTTGCTAGGGGTTCTTCATGGGTTCCTGGTCCGGGTGCGGCACCCACTTTGAGTGTGTGCACATCACGGGCCCCGGCGATATGGCCTACCAGGCCGGGGCGCACGTGCTACGTGGAGTTCCTGACTCTGGGCCCTCATGGCTCAGAGCATCTGTTGCTGCTAAGGGGCCCCAGTGACTTACTGGGTTCCCCCATCGCTATTGAGAAGATCCCAAGCGAGTTACGCTGTCCGGTGGGGGATCGGCTTGAGGAAAACCCAGAGGCAGGTGATCCAATAGGGCTTGAACGAACCACCGAGGATCTGGGTACCGGACACTGACAGGTTGTATGTGGCAAACTGTCAGTGGCCCCAAATTACACACTGGGAGGATTCGAGGATTCGCTCTACTATCCAACTTTTGAAGCACTAGGCCTATGGCAGAGGTCTCATCCAGAAATCTAAATTCTATTAGAGCCAAGTCTGTGGCAGAGACTTGTTCCATCCCAGGAGAGCTAAGTGACACTCTGGCTGCCAGGCCTGTGAGAGGGACCTGTCCAGGGGCACTTTACCCACTTCGGCTGAAGTGGCGATGAGGAAAGAGTTACTACTGGAGGCAGGACTGCTTCTGTTCATCCATTGCCTGTATCTGCAAGGCTTATTCTTTCTTTCACCAATCTGTCCTATCTACCTCAAGTTGACTGTTGGTCGTGTTGGGCCAGAAATAAAGCATTAAAAACATCAACCAACAGTCTGGACATTCCGTTACTGCTCTCGTCACTATCATCACCCCTAGACATATTACAGAGGTAACTTAAATACGCCGATCCCAAATTTAATCAGCGGCTCCTCCAGGGGTAGCGCTACATTTGGTAAAATATAAAAGATGATCTTATGCTGAGTACATAGATACCAAACACAACATGATTTAAAATTGCGCACAACTGTGCAGCGGCAACAAACTACATACATTTTTAAAAGCCTTTACAGGTTACCACTTTAGATTTACAGAGGTCTACTGCTAAAATTACTGCCCTTGGTCTGACGTTCGTGGTGATACCTCACATGCATGGTGAAAATGCTGTTTACATATGACACAAGACCGATCATATGTTCACGATTGCGCACAAGCACGGGGGGAGGGGTGCTTTTTTTATTATTATTTATTCTATTTTTTTTTTTTTTACTTTAAAGTTTTTTATTGAGACAACAATAGAAAAACAAAGGAGTACAATCCATCTTGATCATGACCATATACAAACATATACAATAATCGTTTAGAGCATACAATGAATATAACTGTAGCTGGACCATGCAAGGTCTGAGACAGGTCGAATGAATAGCTATTAGCCCTATCATACAACATAGTAATGGACATGGAATGTAAAAGAAGCTTTCATTCAATTATGTACTCAAAACAAGAACAATAATAGAATAAAAATTAAGAGGTAAGAAAGTCCGAAGGAGTAAATAAGGAAGAAGAAAAAACTAATAAAAAATAAATAAATAAATAAATAAAGAAAAGAGAGAAGGTATAGAAGTTCTGGATGAACTAGCAAAATAACAAAAGACATAGGAAGATAAGCTCAGCCTTGTCCCTTTAAAATAAAGCATTAAATTCCAATTCCAACGCAACAACCACCATGGATTCCATTTAGCATCATAAATAGGTACAGAATCATGTAATTTATAAAAAAATTGTTCTGACAGCATGACCTGGTCCATTCTAGAGAGAACCTGAGAAAAGGGGACCACAGGGGACTTCCAATTGAAAGCTACAGCCCAAAGAACCGCCGTGCAGAGTGTATGTATCAATCGCCTTAGTGGTCTGGGAGTGTCAGGGATCTTTTCAAACAGCAGACAATGTCTATATGATAAATCCATATGACAACCCGCCAATTTGTCCGCAGGATCAAAGGCACTCTTGCAAACCGAGGAGATCTTCTCACAGTCCCAAAAAATATGGAAAAAAGTGCCCAATGTAAGACATCTCCGAAAACAATTTGGGGAGGACTGGGGAAAGATCTGGTGTATGCGCTGGGGAGTATAATACCAACGGGTAAATAGTTTGATTGCAGTCTCTTTGAAAGATACTGAAACTGTACACTGACGGAGATTCTGCCAATTTTTCTCCCAGTCCTCCAACTCATACTCCAGGCCCAACTCCGATTCCCATTTTTGCCCATATATTTCAATTTGTCCCGAACCTGATCACGTGTCATTGCATTATATAAGACCGAAATCATAGCTTCAAACCCTGAGCCACCAGAAGGTTCTGATCAGCCAACTCCGGAGGACGTGTCCCTGAGAACCACAACAGGCCTGGCAAATAGAGAGGAAAAATAGAGTCATATTAAAACTTGACCCATGGAACCTTAGGATTCCTGATGGTCCATTGCGCCTGTTGAGAAAACCTACTAGCCAAGTAATATAGCCAAATCTGTGGAACCCCCAGACCACCCAACTTATAAGATCTATACAAAACGGCCCTAGAGAACCTGGACGGTTTATCTTGCCAGATAAATCGGTTAATGCTGGACTGAAACTTGAGGAGATACACCTTGGGGACAAGAAGAGGAAGGGCACGGAATAAATATAGTATCTTGGGGAGAATGGTCATTTTGACCGCTGTAATCCTCCCCAAAAAGGAGATACTATAGTGGGACCAAGATTTCAATAGTTTTTTTAAGTTAGCAATTAGAGGGGGGAAATTAAGAATTAATAACTCATTATAATCTCCAGAAAGCTTTATTCCAAGATAGGGGAGGGAAGATTGAGCCCAAGAAAAAGGAAATGTTTTTTTAACTGGTTCCAGCTCAGCAGGGGAGAAACCAACCGGGAGGGCTAGGGATTTGGAAATATTTTTTGTTTCATTGTTTTTTATTGAAAAAAAGAAGAAAGGCAGTAGCACTTAGTACAGCAAAAGAACAGTACAGTGTACAGTATATAGTGAACAATATCACAATGCATTGCTGGAGCAGCAATCAGTAAAGAATTAGTAGTGACATAAGTGCGACATATGTTACAGGTGACAAAGTCAACACTAACACTAAAAATATATACTCAATTTTTAAACATACAGAACAAAAGGAAGAACAAAAAAAGTAGAAACAAAATAGTCAAACAAAGAGCAAACATTAGGTCTAGCTCGGAGGATCTTAAAGGTATAAACTGTAGATTGCAAACCAACAGATAAAAGGGATGGTCAGACAAAGGCACTCCTAGTAAAATTATCGATCCTTGGCCCATAGAACCCACAAGTGCCAGTGATGGTCAAATAGACGCTTAGAGCCATGTTTATATGCCAGTAAATTTTCAAATGCGAAATTTTGCTTAACCATATCAATCAACTCCGATGCATTAGGAGACAAGTCGGATTTCCATTTCCTAGCAATTAAAAGCCTAGCGGCTAGTAGGATGTGGGTAACAATTTTTCGACAGTCCGGGGGAAACAGATCTATGCCCAGATTGAGAATCACCAGAGCCGGAGAGGGTGGGGTGAGGATCCCAGTTATTTCAGAGATCATACAGAATACCCTGTTCCAGAAACTGGTAAGGTTTCTACACAACCAAAAAACGTGCATAATCTGGCCCACCCCCCCCCCCCCACAACCTCTCCAACACAACGGGGAGTATGAATTCAAAAATGTAGAGAGTCTATATGGAGTGAGGTACCATCTCAGGGCAATTTTGTGGGCTAGCTCCCAATGATTTGCGCATTTAGAGGCCTGGTAAATGGACTTAAAAGCCGACTGCCACTGGAAATCTGCAAAAGTTTCACCAAGGTCCGATTCCCATCTTTGATAAGAAGTAGATTTTTGAAAGGTATTTTTTCTCTGCAGCAGGTTGTAAAATAAAGAAGTACCTTTAGCAGAAGGGGATGCATCAACAAAGAAACGCCAGCCTTGTTTGCATACAATTATTTTGGGGGAGGTGAGAGTTTTCAAAAGGTGGGAGAGTTGGAGATATAAGTAGTGGTCTGCGACAGGCACATCAAATTCGTCTTCTGGAGAGGACTCTATAGAGCAGAATACTCTCCACGCTACCAAGGAAGCCTGAGTGGAAGGAGAAAGGTGCCTTAACGTCCTCGGCTTCCAAACATCGACTAGTAATACGTTTCGAAGTGAGGAGGTAGAGCTACAATGTTGTTCGATATCTATCCAAAGCTTATTTGGGGTTGTCGAGAACCAACTCCTGAGCTGGGCCAAATGAGTGGCCACCCAGTAGTCATGTAAGTCAACCAATCCCATGCCTCCAGCATACCTATGTTTTATAAGCTGGGCATGTGAGCATCTAGTTCTCATTTTTTTCCAAACAAAATTTTTCAAAATCTTGTTAAGCGCTAAGAGATGTGCTTTTTTTAGAGGCAAAGGGAGTGGTCTAAACAGGTATAAGATGGTAGCATAAACATTTTGAAGGTGGCTAGGCGCCCCGTCCAAGAGAGTTCACATTTAAACATTTTCTTTGCGTCAGATGTTAGTTTATCGATAAGAGAGGAATAATTAATATCTGCCATACAATTAACATCCGACACCAATCGAATACCCAGGTAAGGAATCCCGTCCGTACTCCACGTATATGAATACAAAGATTGAAGTCGTTTTTTGGAGAACAGGATCCACACCTAAATCCAGCACCAAGGATTTTGTATAATTAACTTTGTAGTAGGACAGGGCGCTGAAGGTCGTGAGAATATCATGGGCTGCTGCTAAATAGGTACTAGGGTTAGTCAAAAAGATAATTATGTCATCTGCGAACAGATTAATAACATGGGAACTATGTTGAAATTTAAAACCAGTAATTTGTGGTGAGCTCCTAATTGCTTCTGCCAGAGGTTCAATTAACAAATTAAAAATGGCAGGGGATAAAGGGCATCCTTGTCTGGTCCCATTAGAGATTGTAAAGGAGCGGGACAGAATATTGGAGGTGAACACCTTTGCAGAGGGCAAAGTATACAATGCCAATATGGCTGATAAAATGGGCCCAGTGAATCGAAATTTCTGAAGAGTGTGGGTCATATACTGCCAGTGGATACGGTCGAATGCCTTCTCCGCATCCAGGGACAGCAGCAGAGAAGGCACCCGACCCGCTCTGGCTTGATGAATTATGCCCATCACTCTCCTAGTTGCATCAGATGCCTGGCGTCCGGCAACAAAACCTGTCTGATTAGGTTCGATAAGGATTGGGAGAATAGGAGTTAGTCTATGTGCAATAATTTTCGCATATATTTTTTTTTTTTTTTTTTACTGAAAAGTTCTTTATTTTAAAGAAGACAAAATACAAAATACATCCGACAAGGTTGATTGTAAACATGAACAGTCAGATAAGACATATCACAAAGAAAAACAGTCAGAGGAGAGGACCTCTGTGATCAGCAACTAGAACAGAGATATCTTATCAGCAAAGACAGTTTATCTAAACTCGTAACAATCATCTGTCATGAATACCATAAGGATAGCCATTAGCAATGGATTAACCAAGTAAACAGGCAAAAGCAAAAAGAAAAAGATGACAAAAAGAAAAAACAAAAATCATAATAAATCAAAACAAATCCTATCATCAGAACGAGATCAGAAAAGTTCTTCTCTAATAGACCATGTACTAAAATCAGTCTACGACTGTTCTACAATACGATGTGAAAACCAAGGGTTCCATTTAGCATCATGAAGATGCATAGTGTCCCTAAGAGTATGATGAATCTTCTCTGTGAGCATAATCTGGTCCACCCTAGCAACAATCTGTGCCAGAGGAACCACACTGGACTTCCAGTGGAGCGCAATTGTCCACTGAACTGCTACACAGATGGGGTGAAGCAGACACATCAGGGGTTTAGGAGTATCAGGGATGCTCTCGAACAGCAAACAGTGAGTGTGTGTCAGAGCCATGCTACCCCCGGCCAACTTATCCATCAAGACCAAGACCTCCTCCCAAGTTGAGCGCAACTTTGCACATTCCCAAAACAAATGCAAGAAAGAACCCTGATGGGGACATCCGCGAAAGCATAAGGGGGAACTCTGAGGAAAAAATGTACTCAAACGGAGAGGGGTGAGGTACCAACGTGTGAACAATTTCACTGCCGTCTCCCTAACTGAAAGAGAGACAGAACACTTCCTCATGTTCTGCCAGCAAGCCTCCCAGTCCTTGTAATCATAATCAAGGCCCAACTCCTGATCCCACTGGGCCATGTGTTTCAAAACCTCCCCCACCCCCCATAGAGCGGTACAGCACCGAGATGAGACCCTTCTGTCTAGGGGAGGTCGAGCATAGCGTCTCAAACACCGTGTTAGTGTCAGAGGGTACAGCTGCATAATGTGTTTGAAAGAAATGACGGACCTGCAAATACCTATAGTACTCCCTCAAGGGAATATCTTTCAACTCCCGAAGATTAGAGAAGGAAATGAAACCACCATCATGTTGCAGGTCCGCCAAAGTATTGAGATCACAGCTAATCCACCATCCGAAACTAGAGGGTGAGTGAAAGTCCAGGGGAAACCTAGGATCCCCGAAAAAGGAGGCTCCAGGGGGGAACCTAGAAATAAGGGCTAGACGGGAGCCAAACTTCTTCCACATCACCAGCTCCTGAGAGACAATTTGGTTTTTATCCTTTAGTAACGCGGAGTAAGACTTTGAGGACCACAAAATGCTGGGTAAATGAAAAGGTTTAACTGAATCAGCCTCGAAACGAACCCAGGGGACTCTAGGGCGTCTGATGTTCCACTGTGCAACTTGAGAAAGTCTGCTAACCAGGAAGTACAACCAAAGCTGAGGGACTCCCAGACCCCCCATCCTGTATAGTCTATAAAGAACCTGTCTGGAAAACCTAGAAGGCTTGTTATTCCAAATAAATGTGTTCAAATGAGACTGTAATTTCAGGAGAAAAGTTTTTGATACAACCACTGGAAGGGCCCTAAAAAGGTACAGTAGCTTGGGTAAGAATGTCATCTTACTAGCTGTGATCCTACCTAAGAATGAGACCCTGTATTGTGACCAAGATTTAAGAAGCTGCTTCAATTGAGCCACCAATGGGAGGTAATTAAGAGAGAAAAGCTGTGCATAATCCGCCGGTAACCTGATACCTAAATAGGAGATGTCCGAACCTGCCCAATGAAACTTAAATGTCCTCCTGAGATTCTCCAGCTCCGCAGGGGGGAAGCCCACAGGAAGGACCACAGATTTATTAACATTCACTGCAAGGTCAGAGACCTCAGCGAAAGAGGAAAGGGTGTCCAAAAGATTGGGCAAAGAAACTAAGGGGTTGTTAAGAAATAAAAGTACATCATCTGCATACATGCACAATTTGTACACAGAATCAGATTTACTGTAGCCTACAATATCAGGGTGTCTAAGAATAGCAATGGCCAGTGGCCATAAGGGGCAGCCCTGCCTTGTCCCCCTGCCAAGCTGGAAAAAGCCCGAACTACAGCCCGGGATCCTAACACGCGTACTGGGATTCCGATAAAGTGCATGAAATGAGTGCAGAAATTCCCCCCCAATACCATACCCTTGCAGCAGGTGAGACACATAGCTCCAAGACACACTGTCGAATGCTTTATTAATATCTAACCCCAGTAGAAATAATTTTCGAGAAAATAAGTTTGCATCTTGTATCACATCCGCTGCTAAGCGGATATTATCCGTAATAAACCTGTGACGGTATCGGTATGATATCCCCGTCAACGTTCCCTTCTTCCCATAACGAAAATCACCCCAATATTCCACGAGGAGGGATATCCCTGGAATCGCCCAGAAAGCCACACATGAGACCAGCTTACTGCTTGAACAACACAGACTTTAATGTTATAACACACAGCTTATATGTCATTTCCAAAACTGTTACAATGACAAATCTCCGCCCCCCTCACACTGGGGCTTCCATACAGATGAGTAGGTAGACACGACGGGGCCGATGCTGAAACACATTTTCTTTAGACAATGACATCAATGACGCTGAGCACTAGCTGTACTGAATACATCAACCAGACCGCTCGACCCCGCATATAGAGAGATAATTACCACAATGAAGCAATCAGAATAATTAACACAAGCCACTTAAACCCAGCTCTCCTTCACACAACACAATAGATCAATTAACCTTTAGAAATAGTGAGGGGGACATTAGCACATCAATAACCTGGCTAGCAGGGAGCAGTAAACTGAGACATATAGGCAAATGTATCACAAAACCTATGAGGGATAAAACCTGATTGGAAAGGGGAGATCAAGGAGGAGATTACACTACCGAGCCTGTCAGCCAGGATCCTACTAAAATCTTTTAAATCATTATTAATCACCAAAATCGGTCTAAAGTTCTGGGGTAGAGAATGATCCTTGTTGGGCTTGGGTATAAGGGACATATTGGCTAAAAGCATCTCTTCAGGAAATGAACCACCCTGGAGAACAGAGTTAAATAAACCAACCAATTTAGGGGCCAATTGGGGGGCAAACTTTTTGTAATAAACGGCCGAAAAGCCATCAGGTCCAGGGGAGGAGCCATTCTTCAGACTTTTAATAACCGCCAGGACCTCCGAAATCGAGATGGGCACATTAAGTCTATCAGATTGGGACCTAGAAAGGGACGGGAGGGGGACTTCCTCAAATTTATCCTTGGAAGCCTGAGAGGGCTGAGCTTTAGGGGCCTCTAACAGGGAGGAATAATAGTTTTTGAAAATATCTAACACTTCCTGAGGGTGTGAAGTCAAAAGTCCCGAGGGAGACCTAAGTTTGTATACATGAGGGGGACGGAGGGACTGATTAAGCTTCCTAGCGAACATTGTGGATGCTGCATTACTATGTAGAAGAAACCGGGCCCTGGACCATCTCAGTGCCTTCTCCACCTTTGCTGAGAGCAAAGCGTCCAATTCTAGACGCTTTTGATCTATAGTCCGTCTAGTGGACTCTAATGTTAGAGCTGAGGAGTTTTTATATAGTTTATCCAGCTCAGTGGGTGGGAAAATTTTCGCGCCAATATCTAATTTAATAAAATATAATATAAAAAAGCTGCAATCCGAAAAATTCTGGGGGGCAACCCCAGTATTTGAGAATATGTGAAAGAAAAAGATGCGCTATTTAAATAAATAAATATGTTATGAAATTCAGTGAATCAACCTCAAACATCTAGAAGTAATATATAAAATAAATAAATAAATAAATAATGGTGGGATAGAAGTGAATATATATACAAAAATAAATAAATAAATAAGTGTCCAACAAATGAATAAGACTCCTAGTAGAGGAGATCAAAAGGAATTGTTGTGCAAAAAATAGTCCAAATGATAGTGAGAAGAAATGTACAGGATAAGTCCATAAATCTGTGCAGACTTCCTCCTCCACCAAGGAAAATAGAAATAAATCACCGCAAACAAGTGCTCATGGATGGCACCTTACCACAATAAGTTGATCTCCTTAATCAAAAGGGGATCGCAATAGGCATGGGTTCATATAACATCAGAATCCTTTAGGGTAGATATCAGCAGATCCAGCATGCAGCATACAGCCTCATAGAATAAGCCAAAAAAAGGAAAATCGCCATAGTATAATAACGTTTAATAAAATCAAAGTTAAAAGACAGGCAACGCCAAATGGCCTCTTACTTGCTAAGTGCCTTAACCCGGCACTGAGGCTGGTCTGTGTTGGATGATTTGGGGGAGAGATCCACGCTCCAGGAAGGGTGTAGCGGCGTGCGTTCCACCAGTATGTGAGCGAGGACCAACAAAGCAGGAACCGGAAGTCCGCAGGAGATAGCGTGACCAATGCGCCTCGACGTACGTTTCGAGATTGACTCGTCGTCAGGAAGGCTTCCTGACGACGAGTCAATCTCGAAACGTATGTCGAGGCGCATTGGTCACGCTATCTCCTGCGGACTTCCGGTTCCTGCTTTGTTGGTCCTCGCTCACATACTGGTGGAACGCACGCCGCTACACCCTTCCTGGAGCGTGGATCTCTCCCCCAAATCATCCAACGCAGACCAGCCTCAGTGCCGGGTTAAGGCACTTAGCAAGTAAGAGGCCATTTGGCGTTGCCTGTCTTTTAACTTTGATTTTATTAAACGTTATTATACTATGGCGATTTTCCTTTTTTTGGCTTATTCTATGAGGCTGTATGCTGCATGCTGGATCTGCTGATATCTACCCTAAAGGATTCTGATGTTATATGAACCCATGCCTATTGTGATCCCCTTTTGATTAAGGAGATCAACTTATTGTGGTAAGGTGCCATCCATGAGCACTTGTTTGCGGTGATTTATTTCTATTTTCCTTGGTGGAGGAGGAAGTCTACACAGATTTATGGACTTATCCTGTACATTTCTTCTCACTATCATTTGGACTATTTTTTGCACAACAATTCGTTTTGATCTCCTCTACTAGGAGTCTTATTCATTTGTTGGACACTTATTTATTTATTTATTTATTTTTGTATATATATTCACTTCTATCCCACCATTATTTATTTATTTATTTATTTTATATATTACTTCTAGATGTTTGAGGTTGATTCACTGAATTTCATAACATATTTATTTATTTAAATAGCGCATCTTTTTCTTTCACTTATCCAGCTCAGTAGTGAGTCTGAGAATGTCACATTTATTCTGTTTATTACGGGCTGCCGCCAGACTAATAAATTTGCCTCTCAGCACCGCTTTATGTGCAACCCAAACCGTGGCGACGGGAGTCTCAGGTATAGCATTAAGGGCAAAATAACCATCAATGGCCTGCGACATCTCAGACTCCACCACATGATCCGAAAGAAGGGCCTCATTAATTCTCCATGTGTAGGAGGAGGGGGTTTGTGAGATAAAATTGATGGAGAAGGAAACAATATTGTGATCAGACCAGACACAGCTATGCACAGAGGAGGTCCTTCGAGTTAAGCCAAAAGGACTGGGGTGGAAAAGACATAGTCCAACCTTGAATAGCTGTCATGTGGGTGGGAATAGAACGTGATTCCCTGACCCCGCACATTGTGAGCCCTCCAAGAGTCCACCAGGCTGGAAATCCCTCAGGCCCCTCGTGAGAGACTTGAAAAGCCCCTGAGCTCACAGTACCAGAGACCTGGTCCAGGAAGGATTGGCTACCAAGTTAAAATCCCCTCCTATCAACATATGAGGCGAAAGAAACTTATTCAAAATGTCAAAAAAAATGGCGAAAAAAGAGGCTGGGGATTCATTGGGTGTAAATACTTGCAATAGTAAGTTCCCTATTACAGACAATCCCCTTAATGATAACAAAACGACTTTCTTTGTCTTTATATACCCTTTGCACATCCATGGGAACGAATTATGCAAAAAATATGGCCGCGCCCCTACTTTTGGAAGAATGAAGTGTATAAAAAGACTGAGAAAAGGCCCTATTGAAGTAATTCAGATGAGAAGAGTGGCAAAATGGTCTCCTGCAATAGCAGTACCTGAGCTTTGAGTTGGTTATATTGAGAAAAGGCCCTTCTTCCTCTTAGAGGGGGAATTAAACCCCTTCACATTATGTGAAATAAAATTAATCATAGGCTAAATTGGGGAGCAAGCCAGACTAAACCCAGGGGGGAACTCTTCCCTTGAAGTGGGGCACCAACACATCCAGCATCCCCTGAACCAGCCCCTGTAAGCCCCCCCCCCTAAAGTGAGGGACCTGTAACCTCATGAGGACATATAATGACATCTGGAACCAACATTTGCAAGTCATAGAGAAGAACCAAACCCATAGTATGAGTTTAAATGAAAAAAAAACAGAGAGTCAAAAAACATCAGATGAATAGAGGGCAAAAAATTAAGGTTTAAAATAAAAAAAGGACATTGGATCAGGAAATCTTCTGAAGTCCTGATAAGAAATACCAAACACTGAGGCACAGAGGCCTCGACCCAGCATGAGCTCAAAACAAAAACAAAGGCCCAAACTAAAAAAGGGGCAATCAGTACCATCCTCCTGAGGAGCAGGGTGAGGAGAGCTCAGCATTACTGGGGTGAGCCACAGTGCCGGCAACCAAGGGACAAGTAGCGAAGTATGATGAGACTTTAAAATATAGAAAAAAGATTGTCATCGTCGTCCCAAGTCTATATAGGAGTCTCGTTCAAAGAAAAAAACATGAACAGTTACCCCGATCCGGGGGGAGGCCTCTTCATATCGATCCTCCGTCTATCTCGCCTGGTGGGAGGTGTATGCCAAATCTGCGATGGTCCTGGGGGTCAGAGGGGGGTCTGCGTAGAGCCGCAGCATCTAAGAGGGCCCAGCTTCACCAGGATCTCCTGGCCTTCTGCGATGTTAGTAGCTGTATAACGTGGAGCCATTATGAGGAATCTGCAACTTAAAGGGGAAACCCCAGCGATAGCGAATCCTGCATCCTGAGGGGGCCTGTAATTTCTTTCATGGCACGCCTTCTGTCCAAAGTTTGCAGGAGAGATGTCAGGGGTAAATTGAATGACATAATTGTCCAGGGTGACTCTAGGGTATTGCGGGCAGATCTGAGTACCTCCTCTTTGACAAGAAAGTCCTTCATGCAATAGTACAATATCCCTGGGGGGTTTATCTGCAGGGGGGTTTGGTCTCAGGGCCCTGTGAATCCGATCACAAGGGAATTCAGAGGCTTCCTTGTCTGGGAGAAGTGATTTGAAAATCTTAATGGCGGCTGGGATCAAATCAGGTGAACGTCACAGGGACCCCTCTCAGTCTCAAATTATGGCGTCTGTTTCTATTGTCAAGGTCCTCAATTTGGGATTGCATTAGGGAAAATGCTTCCTGCAGGGATTTCATGTTCCCTGCTCAGATCATTATAGCGCGAGCGATAGTTTCATCGTGTTTATTTTCTAATAAATCTGTTCTGGCCCCCCAACGCAGCTATCTCCTGCGATAGAGTATGGGAGGTTTTTGTGGAGCTCCGTTTGGAATTTTGTTGCCAGCCGGGGGCATACATGGCCTCCAGACTAAGTCCAAATCAGGCCTTGGATAGGGCATGAGGGTACTCACCACTCACCTCCGAGCGGATTGAGGATCCCTGTGACTCCGAAAGCCGAGGACGGAGCTGGAGAGAGCCCCGGCGCCATTTTTTAGCCATGCTGCCCTGGTCTCTGGCGCGGGAGAAGGTAGTGTGGTCAGCGAGGTCTGCGAGCGGCTCCCGGAGTGTTTCTTCTTCGACGACGGGCATGCACGGAGCGTCTCGGGCATCGAGGGGAGCAGATGAAGACGGGCAAAGTGCAGAATATAGCCCCCTTGGAGTTAATTAAGTCCCGCGGTGCACGGAGCTAAGGCTTCAAGCCGCCATCTTGCTCAGCACCGCGCATGCGCCCCTTTCGCATATATTTTAAGATCCGTTATTAACAACTAAATCGGTCTATAGGTTGGCCGGTTGGGTAGGATCCTTACCTGGTTTTCGGGATGGTCCACAATATAAGCCTGTAACATCTCCTCCGGGAAAGAGGCCGAGGCCATTGCAGCCGCGAACACTGAGGCAAGATTTTGGGGCAATAATGTCATGAAACCGCTTGTAATAATCATTCGATAAACCATCAGGACCTGGGGATTTCCCTAGTGATAACGAAGAAATAGCGTTTACTGATTTCCTGGGGAGTTATAGGGCCATTAAGTGTTTGTAATTGCTCAGCCATGAGAGTGGGGAGTTGCAAGAAGGCCAAAAAGGATTGAATATCAGGGATGATAGGCTTGTGGGGTGCTAGGGTCATCTTTCAAATTAATAAAGGGAACCATAGTAGGACGCAAAAGCATCAGCGATAGCCTTAGGATTGATCATTTTTTGCTTCGAGCAGGGGTCTATCAAATGTCCAATCTTATTTTGAAGCTTCCTCGCTTTAAAGCGACTAGCAAGAAATTTGCCTGCTTTATTGCCAGAGGAATAGTGTGCAAGTTTAAGGGTTCTAAGATATTTATCATGTCGCTCTATCAGGAGCAGACGTAAATCAGAACGTAACTTGGAAGAGCTGCATCACATGAGGAGTGCGTAGGTTTAGACTTATTAGAAGATTCCAGGGTTTTGAATCTCCCTCACGAGTTTGTCCCAGCTGCAATGACCTCTGCCTCTTCAGGCGTGAACACAAGTTGAATGAAAGTGCCTCGTATTAAAAAACTTTGTGAGGACACCCAAACAACAAAAGGGTTAGAAACCGACTGAGAGGTTTAACTGAAAGTATTCTTGAAGATGCTTTGTTAACCTCTAAAACATTCTGTGCAGAATTAAAAAGTTGTAGAATTGACCCTCCAAACAAACGCAGGGCTCAGTGTGTGATCCTCCAGGAATGATATAGAAATCGGAGCGTGGTCCGACCACGTAATGCCGTTGAATACTGGAGGATGACACAGCCTGCAACAACATCTTGTCCACCAGGATCATGTCGATCCGAGAGTACGAGTTGTGACGTGGCAGAGTGAAAGGTGAAGTCACGTTCTCTGCATGCTGACATCTCCAAACATCATAAAGATCTTCTTTGTAAAGAAGCGGTTGAAGTGCTGGCGGAAGACGTTTAGGGCTTAGAGGAGAGGGTCCAGTGAGGGTCAGCAGCTACGGTAAAGTCCCCGGCAAATCACCAGCTGGCCTTGCCTAAGTTTCGAAATCTTGCGAAATAATTTGTTGGCAAAGCGGAGCTGATGAGTGGTTGGAGCGTAAGCATTAACTATTGTGAAAGGTCTTGTTATTAATATCGCATAAAAGTATCAAAAAAGTCTGCCAGCAGGGTCACGGAATGCAGTCATGTAGGAGAAAGCTACAGAGTTTTTTAACAGCAATAAGAACCCCCTTTTCGTTTTTGTGATGCAGATGCGGTAAAGATGTGAGGAATTTCCAATGGGTCAAGATTGGCAAAGCTGAGTCCAGAAAAATGTGTTTCTTGCACACATATCAAGTCACTGCCCAGTTTGAGAGATTCCCTCCATAAGGATGCCCGCTTGGCAGGGATGGTTGAGCCCTCTCACATTAAACAAAGTCACTTTTAAGTACCATAGATACAGCAGGATAAATGCTTACGTTACCTCCAGTCACCTGAAATAGTTCACACCCAAGCACGCAGGGGCTACTGCAAAGCCAACCATCGGCGCAAAGCCTTGTCGACCCACCAGATGCTCGTTTGTAGCAGCCAGACCAATATTTCAGGACAAAAACTAGTATAAGAGAAAAAAAATAAAGAAAAAAACAGCCAAGGAGGGATAAAAACAATGGGCGATTCCAACAGGAATCTGAGTGCAAAAATAAGGCCACAGCAGTTGTAGAGGGGACATCGTGAGCAAAACATTCCCAGGGATAGGGAAAATAAACAGTAATCAATGGAAAACATCAGGGTGAGACGGCTAGTAGCCCGAGTCTTTTGCTTACGTTTGATGGGACACGTCTGCCACTCTCCTGGGTGTCAAGTTTAGATGAGGCGAGTGGGACACAGGTTCCCGCTCCGGCAGGGATATCCCAAGAGCGAAGCAAGGCCAGGCCCTCATTCAGAGAGGTGATGACAAAGGTGGCCACCGTTATACGTAACACTGTGACTTCGTAGGAAAACCCCAACGGTAGATTTTTTCATGATTTCTGAGAGCCTTCATGATCGGCAGGAGCGACTTCCGTTTTTGCAGGCGAAAGATCCGCATACACATGAAGACGTGCGAACTGCTCAGGGATCTGGGATCTTTTCCGGAAATTGGGCCATAAGCTGGTCCTTGACATGGTAAAAATGCACTCGCATTATAACGTCTCTGGAATGTCGTGCTGAAGGTAGGAAGGCTTTGGCAAGCGATGTATCCGGACAATTACCACTTCAAAGGCAGGGATAGATGGCAGGATCGCATGGATCAGATCACAGGCATATTGGTTTAGATGAGCATTTAGAACAGTTTCAGGGACACCCTGAAGCTTCAGGTTGTTTCGTCTTGAGCGGTCCTCAAGGTCAGCGACCTTGGCTTTGAGGGCTTTTAGGTGGTCATCTTGCTCATTATGTGCATCTATCAAGGTGTTGTGAGAAGCAGCAAATTCGCCCATTTTATGCTCTATCTTATCCACTCTTCCCCCCAGCTCCTGTACTTCAGCTTTAAAAGTGGCTACACAGTTCAGCATGTCAGTCTGCAGTGATGCCCTGAGAGACCCCAGCATATCTTTCAATATAGATGCAGAAACGGGCTGTGCAGTGGCTGGGAATGAGTCAAATGTGTCAGACAGTTCTCTAGTAGTGTCAGCAGACCCGCAGTTGAGGCTTACCTCTATAGGGGAAGAGCCAGCCGACAGCCTAGGCTTTGATTTTGCAGGGCTCTGCATTGATGGGGTGGAAGCCGCTGGCGATCTAGGCTGGGAGGCTTTGGAAGCCCCATTCAGTGCAGGGCTCCGTGGGGAGTGAGAGGAGCCGCTGGAGGATGCAGGCGAGCCGGCGCCATCTTGGCCATGCGCCTGCTCCATAGGGAGGAAGAAGTGCGGGAGTTTCTTGATACCCGCGGGGGTCCTTCTTTTTCTTGGCCATCCCGGGCGTCAGTGCCTCCCTCCCTGAGCTGCAGAGCTGTTTGCCGAGCCTCTTCACCCTCGATGGCCGCTGTTATATGTAGAATCCCAGATCCTCTGGTAGGAGCCGCGATCTCAGGCGTCCATCCTGCCGCGCGGGTAGCCACCCCCTCCCCCCCCCCCCCGGCTTTTGGATATATGACGGACAGGCCTGAGTCAATCAGCAAAAGTAGATAGAGTGGCAAGAAGATTCGGCAATGTGACTAAAGGGTCAGTAAGAATGAGCAGCACATCATCCGCATTACATCACGAGTTTGTATTCCGATCCAGCTTTAACATATCCAGATATAAGAGAGTGCGTAATATAGCTAAAGCTAAAGGTTCAATTGCAAGGGCAAAAAATTAAGGGGAAAGTGACAACCCTGCTTGGTTTCCCCTGCGAGCTGGAAGAATTCGGAATTACAACCTGGAAATTTTTATCCGAGGTGCAGGGATTTAAGTAGAGGGCTCGGAAGGACACTAAGAAATTCTCCCTGAAAACCAAAACGTTGTACTAGAAGGGACACAAAAGTCCATGAGACACAATCGAAGGCCTTATGTACAGTATACTCCAAGCTTAACATAAAAGTTTCCTAGAGGAAATTAGTAGCATCCTGGATGATATTCGTCACTAAACAGATATTATGCATGATAAAAACGGTGGGGGATAAAACCTGCTGATAGGGAGAAAATTAGTGGAAGAAATAATACTACCAAGCCTATCTGCCATATCCTACTAAAAATCTTTAAATCATTATTCATGACCGAAATGGGCCTATAGTTTTGGGGCATAGTATAGTCTCTATTGGGCTTAGGAATCAAGGACAGTTTGCTAGGAGCATTTCATCGGGTAACACCGAATTAAATAAGCCGGGCTAATCTAGGGGAGAGAAGAGCTGACATTTTTTTATAATAAGGGGCAGAAAATCCGTCCGGGCCAGGGGAAGAGGTATTTTTAAGGGAGCTAATCACTGTAAGGACTTCAGTTACTGAAATAGGGCAATTGAGTTTCTTCAACTGGGACGGGGTAAGAGCAGCAGAGGTAGATCATTAAACCAAGACATGGAAGCTTCAGCAGGGGTGGAGTGTTGTGGGCCCAACAAGTTAGATATAGTAATCCTGAAAAAATCTTCAAGACCCCTCATGAGGTGGGAGACTAAACCCCCCGGAAGGGGAGGCCAACTGATAACTATGTGGGGGTCTGAAGGACTGGTTCAAATTCCTTGTGAACATAGTGCATGCTGCATTACTGTGAAGTAAAAATTTAGCCTTAGCCAAACGTAGAGCTTTTTCAGTTTTAGCAGTAAGTAAAGCATCCAATTCCAACCGCATTCTGCTCAATCAGATTTCTAGTGGCCTCCAAAAGCAGGGAATTGGAGTCTTTATACAAATTATCCAGTTCAGAGGAACAGCCGAACAATCTTGAGTTTATCGAAGCATTACGAGCAGAGGCTAATTTATAAACACACCCCTCAGTACTGCCTTATGGGCAACCCAAACAGTAGAAATGGGAAGTCTCAGGGAGATCATTATAGAGAAATAAGAGTCGATAGATTGAGAAATTTTCCGATTCAACCAAAGGGTCTGAGAGAAGGGCCTCATTCAACCGCCATGTGAACGCAGAGGGAGCCAACCCTGATAAATTCTGTAGAGAAGGACGTAATGTGGTGGTCTGACCACACCACAATTACTGGTATGTTAGCCGAGCTGGAGTTGGCAAAATGACTGGGTTAGTGAAAATATAATCAAGCCTAGCCTAACTATGGTGGGGATGTGAAAAAAATGTATATTCCTTCGCACCAACATTAAGGGCTCGCCATGAGTCAAACAACTGTAAATCAACCAATTTGCGGGAAAGGGACCTTAGGGAAGGCTTTTGAAAAAGGGGGAGGCGTGACTATCTAGGGAGGGTGTAGAGACCAAATTAAAGTCCCCACGATGATCATGTGAGGGATAAAAATCTCTCCAGGACTGTAAAAAATGAAGAGAAAAAAAGTTGCCGCAGCGTCATTAGGGGCGTAAACACTTGCTATTGTACACTCCCTATTGTGAATTAATACCTTTAATAATGACAAATCTACTCTCCTTATCCCTGTAAACATATTGCACATCTAAAAGGGTGAGAAGAATGTAAGAATATAGCTGCACCTCTACTCTTAGAGGAATGAAGGGTGTAAAAAAGCTGTGGAAACCCCTTATTAAAATATTTCGGATGGGATGCGCTGCGGAGAAGTAAGTCTCCTGTAAAAGTAAAATCTTAGCTCCAAGTAGTTCATATTGGGGGAAAATGCTTTCTTGCGTTTCAGAGGGGAATTAAATCCCTTGACATTATGTGAAACACAATTAATAGCCATAATACACCATAATAAAGAGAGCAAATGATAAGGCCAAGGAACGGATACATCGGAGAAGTACCAGATAAGAACCCCCTCCAGACAGGCATCCCAGCCCAAAAGGCACATCTCTACATGGCAATAAAATTGAAGCGTGCAATATCAAAATGTACCATAACTCAACATTGAGGATAGGATTCCAGGGATCATTGTGAAATCACTAACATACAGGCCTGAAAACATATCCAGATGAGCAGTAATATTGACATGAGAAAAACAAGTAATGAGACTGCATAGCATAAAAAAAACACCGGTTTAGAGTATATTGTACTGATTTGCCTTGTTTTTCATTTTGTATATTGGATCTATACTATATTTCTGTATACTAATATTCATCATTCCACCTAATAAGTTCCCTATGCCTCATCCCCTCGATCATTGTCCTCCCTCTTGTGATACCCTTAAACTCCTGTTCCATAACACACTGTACTGAATTGTAATGTTTTATTTCTTGTCTTCAAATAAAACCTTTTTGAAAACAAAAAAAAAATAAGACAAAGATAAAAAAATTAGAAAAAAAAAGAAAAAGAGTCATTGAAAAATGGATCAGAACATAACAAATCCTGATAAAAAAATACAAAAAACCTGAGACATCCATGTCTCACAACCAGCTAGTCCCAGACTGCGAACCGGTAAAAAAACCAAAAGAAAAACCTTGTAGCAGTCTAAGGAGTCGCTGGGGGGGGGGGGGAGGAGGGAGACATGCAACGACGCTCTGGGATGGACATCCAAGCAGTACAGTAATCAGAGACCCAGAGATGCATGGCAAGGGGAAGAAAATTAAGTTTCACAGCATTGCAAAACCGCAGGTAATGAACCAAAATAAAAGTTACTGAAAAGAGAAGAAAAAAAAAAAGTCCCGCTGTGAAAACAGTAATCGAAATTAAAGACCTGGACTGGTCAATTCCTCGGAGAGCCTTCTCCATATTGAATCCTCTCCTGTCACGTCTCGATTGTTGGTGTTTGCCAATCTGAGAGGGGCGAGGAGTCAGTGGGGGACGGCGAATGCTTCAGCTTCTAATAGGCCAATGCTTGACCAGAATCTCCTTTCCCTAAAATCTGAAGTGGCCAAATATGTAGACCCATTGTGAGGGATCGTTCAACTTGAAAGGAAACCCCATCTATAGCGGATACGTGCCGATTGTAGTATAGCAGTGACTTCTTTCATCCCCCTCCGTCTATCCAGAGTGGCTGGGACAGATCAGGGAAGATCTGAACTGTGAAAGTCATCCAGGGTGATCCTCAGAGTATTCCGGGCACAACCTCAGAATTTCCTCCTTGATCAGAAAAATCCTTAAGGCAGAGAAACATGGTCCCGTGGAGGTTTATCTTCAGGGGCTTAGGTCTGAGTGCCCTATGAATCCTATCGCACGTATAAAAGCTGCGGCCCCCCCGATCTGGCAGTAGAGACTCAAATAATCTGATAACAGCAGGAACAGGTCTGTGTGATCGTTTTGGGAACCCCCCTCTATTGCGATTGTCGAGATCTCGACTTGCGAATGTAAATGAGCAAAAGCCACAGACAAATTTTCATGTTCCCTACTCAGATCACTGTATGCCAGGCCAGTTCATCGTGTTTAGTCTCGAGTAGGTCCGTTCGGGAACCCAGAGAGGAGATCTCCTGTGATAATGTGTGCAAGGTTTTATTTAGTTCCCACTGGAACTTCGAGGCCAAACGGGTGTACATGGGCTTCCAGGCTGCATCAAGATCCGCCTTAGATAGGGTAGCTGGATACTCACAGTTCGCGGGATGAGGAGAAGAAACCAGCCTCAGGAGGCAAGGCCGGAGCCGCGGCGCCATTTTGGGCCATGCCGCACTGCTCCCTCGTTCGGAGGAGGGTAGTGGGTTAGAGAGGTTTGGGCAGCTCCCTTGTTTTTTTTCTTCGCCGTCGACATGCACCGTAGTCTCCGGAGATCAGGGGTGTTAATCTGGGTGATCGTCCGCTGAATAATGGCCCCCGGGAAGGTGAATTAGTCTGCTGCGCCTGTAGCAGGTCTCTTAGGCGTCCATCTTGTTCCGTGCCGCGCATGCGCCCTATTTATTTATTTTTTACACTGTTTCTTTATTTTTTTTAATCATTTTTATTGTTATAACAGGCAATGTAAATATCCCCTATGATGCTCATAGGTAGTTATAGGTACTCTATTAGACTCTAGGACCTCTCCTTTGCCCTCAAAGCATCTGACCGCCACCAAGATCGCTGTGATAAGATGCTCTCCCAATTTTCTCCCACAGTGCCAAAGTTGCTGATTTACTTATCGTGAGAGCAAACACTGTTGCTGTGAAGATAAATAAATCAATTGCTGCAGCTGAATGGCGTACCTGAAAATCAAACAATTGTAACATTATAAACATTACTCAGTTGAAACAACAATCTGTGCCAAATTTTTTTTTTTTAATGTATGCCAAAGCATGGGGGGCCATTCACCCCTGACCCCATGCTTCGGCATATATGCTCTTTTCTTTAAACTATAGTGGTGAAATCACCTCCTACATCACTGGATGGGTCGCTGATTTATGTATCCTGAGAGCAAATGCTGTTGCTGTCAAGATTAATAAATCAGTGCTGCAGCTGAATGGCATACCTGAAAATAAAATGGTTCACAATAAAACATAGTAAACAGTAAAGTATAAAATAATTACATACCTGAAAAGCAAACACGATAAAACATAGTAACAATAAAACATTGCAGTTAAAAAAATATTGTTAAAACAGAGCAGAACAATAGAGAGAGAACAATTAGAGAGAGAATAGAACTATTTTGGGCTTTTTTTATTTATTATATATATATATATATATATATATATATATATATATATATATATATATATATATATTTAGACTTTTATTTGTAACTGTAATGGTTCCAGGTTTGGGGTCTCTAAAAATGCAATGCCATCTTTGGAGACCCTGTGAAAATTGTGCCCTAGACTGTGCAGTGCTGTACCCATACATAATACTCCACTAGTGTGTGGTAGTGTTCGAAACATTACCAAAGCAAAGACCAGGTTGGGCAGGGACAGGATGGACAACAATAGCGAGTGTCACGCCTATATTGGGTCGCTTGCTACAGACTCGACATCTTCTTTGGGGTGATTGATTGTTAGGTACCAGTGAGGGCAACAGAAAATGTCTCACTGCACTGTCTCACTGGCTCACTGCATTTGTATTGGGAAGTTTACATCTCGAGCAGGCTCTCTCCCCCAGCCTAAGATGGGGATCTACAAGCCGGTGGGGATAAGCCCCATTGATTAGATCGCACGGTGCCACATGCGCCAATTTCATGATCAAACAAGTAACTAAAAATGCCACGCTTGTGTAATAATTGTCCACATACAAGTGGTATCCCTTTCCCAATAAGGGTGACACCAAGTCCCACACAATCTTACCAGTGCTCCTATGTAGTTTGGGCAGTTTCTCCAGCTCTATGTTAACTATCTCTTCCCTCATAAACCATGAAACTATATGTATAGCCTCAGCCTGTTGCCCTGTCACAGAGCTTATACATCTTGACCCCATATCTGGCACGCTTGCTGGAAGATACTGTTTGAATGACAAGCGCCCAGAAAATGTAATCAGGACTTTTCAATGCAGACAACTTGATCGGGTGTAGACAAGGCCGCAAACTATTGGCTAAAGGGGTTTACGAGGGACATCATTTTGTAGAGCCAATCGTATTTCTGAGGAAAGACAGAGTTCATTCTCATTAAAATGTATGAACCGCAAGATCTGCTCGTATCGTGTCCTGGTCATAGAGGGAGAGAACACAGGCATATGGTGAATTGGGTCAGTGGACAAATATGACCCCAAAGGGAGAGATCATCGTGTCCAACATCGCTAGAAGAGGGAACAAGACGGCGGAGAAGACCGCGGTGGAGCCTGGCAGAAGAGGAGAACAGAGAAAGACGGCGAAAGACCGGGGCCCCCCACTAGTAAAAGAGCTTAAAGAAGAAAGGCGGGGAGCCCGGCAGAACAGAACAAGACGGCGGAGAAGACCAGGACCCCCGCCCGGTGGAGCCCTGATAGACGCCCCCCAAATAAGCGCAGAAGTTGGAAGAAGACCCCTGGAGCTGACTAATAAATTACTTTTAAAGACCTGTGTAGTGTGTTTTTTTAATTAATATTTCCCCCCCAGATGAATGGGTAGGGGTACGATGTACCCCATACTCATTCCCATAGGGTGGGGGGTCCGGTATCTGGGGGCCACCTTATTAAAGGGGTCTCCCGGATTCCTATACGCCACCCGCCCACAGACTCCGACAACCAATGGCCAGGGTTGTCGGGAAAGAGGCCCTTGTCCCTATCAACATGGGGACAAGGTGCTTGGGGGGGGCCCTCGCTCGTCCCCACCCCCATTCCTGACCCGCCGGGCTGCGTGCTTGGATAAGGGTTTGGTATGGATTTTGGGGGAAACCCCCCACGCTTTTTGGGCGTAGGAGTTCCCTCTCAAAATCCATACCAGACCTAAGGGCCTGGTATGCTCCTGAAGGGAAACCCATGGCAGTTTTTTATTTAAAATTTGGCGCAGAGTTTCCCTTCATGATCAGCGTAAAAAAAAGGCCAGGTTTACAGGTGCGCCTCTTCAACCCACGCGAATTCAGCTACGCTACTTGATATTTATCAAGATTTTGCCGGCGTAGTGAAGAGGCGCACCTGAATGGCCGCAAATGCCACTCGCGCATGCGCAGTACACAAATTAACCTCCCGCAGGTTTTAAACGTACTGGCAGGCGCAGCGGCTGGTTATAAAAAAGTTACTTTCACTTTCTATTTAGGCCATATATGTTACACGAGCAGTTGTTACTACACTTCCCTCACATCATCCCACATCACCTCCATAATATCTCACTTCCAGCTTCTTTTCATTTCGATTTGTAGATGCCGTGCGCCATGTTCCATAGTTGCGCACTGTGCACCTCCTCCCGTGCGCTTTGAGCATAATAGTAAATAGGGAATATCGCTGCGTTACGGGCGCATTCATTTCGTAAATACCGAAACGGCCGATGCGTCGTAAATCAGCCCCAATGTGCCTTTGGAACCCTTTAGTGAATTTGTGGACTTTGTAGACAGACAAGCACGGAAAGAAAGATGACCCCAGCTTAAATGTTCCAGTGTCTTATACCACTTCTTCTGGTCCTAAACAACTTAGAGCTTCAGTAGAAGTGCACAAAACTAACATATCTTCCCACAAGATTTGCAGAGTCTCAGCGGAGGATCAAGACAATGACCCTACTAAGTTCTGCCCTTTACATAAGATGCCAAATCCTCTTCTGAAATGCAGAGCCTTCAGGACAAAGACCATCCAGGATTGCAAGGCTTTCCTCAAAAAGAACATCTGTTACAAGTGCTGCCCTTCGTTAGGGATGAGCTTTGAGTTCATATGGAAACTCATGTTCGACTCGAACATTGCCTGTTCGCCTGATCGGCGAACAACGAACGATTGGGGGGTGTTCGCTGCAAATTCGAAAAGCTGTTAAAGTCTATGGGAGAAATCTAAAGTGCTCATTTTAAGGCTAATATGCAAGTTATTGTCCTAAAAAGTGTTTGGGGACCTGGGTCCTGCCCCAGGGGACATGTATCAATGCAAAAAAAAGTTTTAAAAAAGTAAATTTTTTTGGGAGCAGTGAATTTAATAATGCCCTAAAGTGAAACAATAAAACAGAAATATTCCTTTAAATTTCATACTTAGGGGGGGTGTAAAGTATGCATGTGAAATAACGCATGTTTCCCGTACTTAGAACTGTCTCTGCACAAACTGTCATTTCTGAAGGAAAAAAAAGTAATTTAAAAATGACTCGCGGCTATAATGAATTGTCGGCTCCCGGCAATTCAGAGAGAATTCATTCATAAAAAATAAAAAAAAGTGTGGGGGTCCCCCCAAATTCAATTACCAGGCTCTTCAGGTCTGGTATGGATATAAGGTGAACCCCACCATCAATTTAAAAAAAAATTGACGTGGGGTTCCTCCAAAAATCCACACCAGACCCCTTATCCGAGCACGTTAACCTGACCAGCCCACAGAAAAGAGGGGGGAAGAGAGAGCGCCCCCCCTCCTGAACCGTACCAGGCCACATGCCCTCAACATGGGGAGGATGTCCCCATGTTGATGGGGACAAGGGCCTCATCCCCACAACCCTGGCGGGTGGTTGTGGGGGTCTGCGGGTGGGGGGCTTATCAGAATCTGGAAGACCCCTTTAACATAAGGGACCCTCAGGATCCATTTTTTTGTTTAAATTTGAGGTGGAGTTCCCCTTAAAATCACACCAGACCTGATGGTCTGAAATGGATATTTGGGGGGAACCCCTCGTCCTTTTTTTTAATTGATGGCGGGGTTCCCCTTAATATCCATACCAGACCTGAAGGGCCTGGTATTCAATTTTTTTAATGAATGAATTCCTCTCTGAATTGCCGGGAGCCGACAATTCATATAGCCGCGAGTCATTTTTCTAAATGACTTTTTTTCCTTCAGAAATGACACCTTGTGCCAGGGACAGTCTCTAAGTACAGGAGACATGCGTATTTCACGAGGCATAGTTTTACACCCCCCCTAGGTATGAAATTTAAAGGAATATTATACTTTTATTGTTTCACTTTAGCCATGGTTCACACTGGGCTACGATTTGGAACGATTTGAGATGCGATTTGACATGTCAATCGCATCTCAAATCGGCGGGCAATTGTCGGCAATGGCACTGTCCTAATCAGTGCGACGCCGCATCTGCTGATTTCAAAAAGTAGTCTCCTGTACTACCTTTTTGCGATTTCGGGCCGCGCTTTACATTAAATTGCAGGCCGAAATCGCGGCAAATCGCGGGCCGTGAAATCGCGGTAAAATCGCGCATTTTACCGCGATTTTTAATTCGCAGCAGTGTGAACCTAGGCTAAACCACTTAAGACCGGACCAATATGCTGCTACATGACCCAAGGGGTTTTTTACAATTCGGCACTGCGTCGCTTTAACAGACAATTGCGCGGTTGTGCGGACGTGGACTCCCAAACAAAATTGGCGTCCTTTTTTCCCCACAAATAAGAGCTTTCTTTTGGTGGTATTTGATCACTCACTGCGGTTTTTATTTTTTGCGCTATAAACAAAAATAGAATTTGGAAAAAAAATCAACATTTTTTACTTTTTGCTATAATAATTATTCCCCAAAACATATATAATTTTTTTTTCTCAGTTTAGGCCGATACGTATTCTCTACCTATTTTTGGTAAAAAAAATCGCAATAAGCGATTATCGATTGGTTTGCGCAAAATTTATAGCGTTTACAAAATAGGGGATAGTTTTATTGCATTTTTATCTATTTTTTTTTTTTTTACCTACTAATGGCGGCGATCAGCGATTTTTTTTCGTGACTGCGGACATTATGGCGGACACTTCGGACAATTTTGACACATTTTGGGGACCATTGTCATTTTCACAGCAAAAAATGCATTAAATTGCATTGTTTATTGTGAAAATGACTCGATCGATGCAGCGCCATAGTGAAGCACGGGGAAGCCGTGTTTACATACGGCTCTCCCCGTTCTTCAGCTCCGGGGAGCGATCGCGACGGAGCGGCTATAAACGAATAGCCGCGCCGTCGTCCTGGATCGCTCCCCGAGGGAATCCGACCTCACGCATGTAGCGGGGGGGGGGTCACGATTCGGACCCCCGACCCACGTCTAGGCAGGGAGGTACAGGTACGCCAATGTGCCTGTAACGTGCCATTCTGCCGACGTATATCTACTTGCGGCAAGTCGGGAAGCAGCGTTAAGCATTATTAAATTCACTGCTCCCGAAAAAAACTTTCAGTATTTAAACCTTTTTTTTGCATTGATACATGTCCCTGGGGCAGGACCCAGGTCCCCAAACACTTTTTAGGACAATACTTGCATATTAGCCTTTAAAATTAGCACTTTAGACTTCAAACGTTTGAGTACCATAGACTTTAATGGGGGTTCTAAAGTTCACACGAACAATTCTGGTGTGAACCGAACAGGTTCGGCTCATCCACTACTCTTTGTCCACACACTTCGCCAAGGGACTGTAAGGTCAGTGTTAAATGTACAGAATGTGACAGCACCAGAGCACATCAGCTCTACACACCAAAGGCCTACTCCAAGAACCTTCCATCAGTCCATGGTAACAAGGAGCAAGGCAGGGAGACCCAAAACACTAGTACAGATGCCCCAGCAATCACTACACAGTGAACTGAAGCTCTGCAAAGGAAGTACAGGTGGCAGATCCTGCCCATAATCTGTCCAGCTGAGAGTTTACCCAAAAGGATGCAGAGACAAAGCAGTCAAGCTCTACACCATCTCGATGATAAGAGTAATAAGTCACTAGCCAGATCTGTGTTCTTTTTGACATTTTAAACCCTAAAGGGCCCCCAGCACCCCTTACTCCCTTAGGACTTGGGCAGGTACAGTGGAAACAGCGGCAATAAGAGCTGAAGGCCTACAAATTGAATCTATGGATGGCTAAGACATGCCTACCCTTTTACCGACCATAATACTGTAGAGTGCAACCAGATGCCAGACAACAGATCAGAGATTCCCAACACCAGACGCAGCAGCTCACCAGACTCACTTGAATCACATAGCACATCTCATAGCAGAACTAGATGATCAGAGGGGGCGTGGCCTGGACAAGGCTGGTTGAGGCTGCTTTATTCCTGAGCTCCCGGTCTTGTCCTCCTTCGCTGCCAAACCTACACTAATTAGGCATGCAATCTGCCAAAAAGCATGGCAGTAGAGCTACAGCCTGGGTGACCAGATCTAGTGCATCGGCCGGTTGATTTTGCACGATACTTCAAGCTCCAGCCACAGAAATCGCGGGGGCCAGAGCAACGGCACCACGAGGCGCAGCACGTGGAGATCTGGTGGAGGATCAGGATCTGATTGAGTGGGACCCTTCCCCCGAAGACCCGATCTTGCCTCTCGAGTTGTCGACGGCACCGGAGAATACCTGCCTGGACATGGCGTCCTCGGCCTCTTCCCCAGGAGGTGTCTCAGTGGACCAGGAGATTCTGGCCCTTTTGCAGGCCCTCTCTACTAGAACGGACATAGAGGCGCTTATCCTTAAGCTGGAAGAAACCCACCGCCGCGACTTCCAGGAAGTAAAGGCTGAGGTGTCCACACTGGCGGACAGAGTGTCGTCAGGCGAGGCCTCGTACACAACCTCGTAACAACCTGCGGCTCCGGGGTATACCTGAGTCGGTGGACGCGGAGGCCTTGGATGGGAGGCTGCAGGAGCTATTCCGCGAAGTGCTGGAGGAGCCAGCGGCGGTGATGGAAGTGGACAGGGCACATAGAGCCCTGGATCCCAGAGCGGCGGATTCAGATAGGCCCCGAGACATGGTATGAAGACTGCTGCAGTACGCGCAAAAGGAGCGCATCGTTAGGAGGGCATGGGAGCACGGTGCACTTGTGCTGGACGGCACCCAAGTTAAAATCCTGCCGGACCTCTCCAGGGCGACGCTCTGCCGCAGAGCAATGCTGAGACCCGTCCTAGATCTGGCAAAACAGCAGGGCTTCACCTAAAGATAGGAATATACCCTCTCTGTAACCTTTAGGAAAGATGGATCGGCCTTCACCCTGCAAACCCCGGCGGACCTTCCTGGCCTTTTCCAGTTTTTGGAGGCAGACCAGGAACCGGTTCCAGACTGGCTGCAGGTTCTGCCTCGCACGATCGGAAGATCAGGGCGCTCTACCTACAGAGCCTCGGCACAACCTCGCTAGCAAAGACAGGACAGAAGACGACAAAGGGCGCCATCAGGAGGAGAGCCACGTGAGTAGGCCATAGGCCGCAATCCCCTGACCGCCTTCCTCCCCCACTTGGGCCGGTGACTGTGACACTCCCTGGGTTCTGCACACCGGACTGGCCGGCCTGGAGGTCATGGGACAGAGTCTCTCTGCTGGCTGCCGGCCTGCTTCCCGGACCCTCGCGCGCCATCCCTCTCCCTGTGTGCTGAGCTCCCCCATGAGGATTGACCCCCAGCTTGTGAAAAGGCACACCAGCAACTGTACCAAGACCCCTGGAGACCTAAATTGTTAGCCGGCATCTCGGTTCTCGGGCTCCCGCGCTGATAGAGCGCGCCCTTTTTTTTTCTCCCCCTATGAGTGTCATTGTTCCGCTGGATTCCCCGATGGAGAAGACCGGGACAGGAGTCTGCATGCCCCACTCTCCACAACAACCACTCAGAGGACCCGGAGAAACCTGTTGCGGAGCCAGAGAAGTCACCCACCAGGTCCCTACTCTGCCATACTGAACTTGGTTGGGTTTCTAGTCATGGAGGCTGACACTTGTGGTGCACTGCCAGGGGTGGGGGAGGGGGAGACCCGAGTACCAGGCGCGGTGATAATACGTTTCCATGCCATATTAGGGGGCTGGCGGGCGGGGGGGTGGTGAGACGCGAGATTACCTGGGAGCCCGGGAGATGTGTGCTCCGGCAGCTATCGACCGGTCGAGGTGGGGTGGATTGTACCGTTTGGGTTCTCTTTTTTTCCCTCTCCTTCTTGTGGGATACTGTTTTTTTAGTTTGTCTTCTATCCACGAGGCGGGTGGGGGGATTGCTAGACGTGATCTTGCCTACGCAAAGCGTATGGGACGCTCTTTTCCTGCACCAAAGTTATTATTTTGACCCACCGGGTTTTGCACTTTTACAATATAATGGTTTGAAATGTTTTTCCTTGTATTGCTCTGCACTAATTGAATGTTAAGATTGATTGCATTGCTGATAATATGTATCATCATATGGGATGGCCGGATGGATGGTGCCAGGGGCTCGCTTCGCTGGCTCTGTCTATCCACTTACCCACCTAGGCCCGCCCTCGGTATCCAGAATTGCTCTGGAGAGCGCTTTAGCTTATTAGGCTAACTTAGTTCTTCTTCTCCTCTGCCACACACTCTAGTGGTGGCCCTCCTAACGTGTGCTCTGCTCTTTGAATCGGAGCACACATCTCTGTCTGTTCTCTTTGCTTTTCTGTAGATCCCCTTTGGGCTCTGGGCCTACTCAGAGCCCCCCACCCTTATTCAAACCTCTGCCCACTCTGTATAACCCCTATTACCCCCCTCCCCAGTCCGCGAGCATGGATACTGTTATACCTGAAGGGTTCCACATGTACTGGCACTTAAGGCTGGCTCCACCCAGAAGTGATGACAAGGGTCAAGGGGCATAGTGAGCCATCTTAGAGAGAGCACATGAGAAAGCAGAGATATGTATTATCCTGAGATGCATGTTGCAGTGTACAGCCTGTACTGAATAAACATCCATTGTTCCAGACCAGAGTCTTGTGTCCCTCACAACACAGAGGATATAACAGTGGCGACGAGGATGGGATTTACAAAGTGTCTATCAGTCTGAGAGAGAGACAAAGACATTGTGGATTGTCACCTGGATAAAAGCAATCACAGATCCCAGCAGGAAAATGTCATTAATCGGGACATTAAGTGAGTTTGATGGAGAACAGACATCCTGGAGTTCCTGGGTTGAGAGACTGGAACAGTATTTCAGTGCAAATGCCATCCCAAACAACAGGCAAGTAGCAGTGTTTCTGACAGTGGTTGGGGCCAAAACATATGACACTCTTAGAGATCTGCTTCCCCCTGTAAAATCAGCGGCTAAGACATTGGCAGAGCTGCTGACACTGCTAGAGGATCACTTCCAGCCTAAACCATTAGAAATTGCAGAAAGATTTTGCTTCTATCAGAGGCAGCAGCAGACAGGGGAAGAGATTAAAGTTTATGTGCTCGCCCTTCGCAGACTAGCCTCTACCTGTTCTTTTGGGGACTACCTACCTACTGCACTGAGAGATAAGTTTGTCATGGGACTGAATTGTGAGTCAACACAAAAGAGACTATTAACAGAGAAAGACCTTACCCTTACAAAGGCAATTGAAATAGCTTCAGTGATGGAAATGGCTGTGAAAGATACAGAGGAATTGAACCCCCAGAGCAGAAGGGAAGAGGTAAAGCAGGAAGTTTTCAGGACAGCAGTTAAACCAACTGCTGCAAACTGGAAATACAGACCCCCACCAAGGGTCAGCTTGCTACCGTTGTGGGAATACAGACCATGATCACAAAGTCTGCCGGTTTAAGGATCAGACATGCCATAATTGCGGTAGGACCGGCCATCTGAAACGAGTTTGCCGTAGCAAGAAGGTGCAAGATAAACAACCTCTGAACCCCAAGACAAAGACATATATGGTGGGAAGATATACATCATCATCTGAGTCAGAGGATGAGGCTGTGCTCCACAGGTTAGACATACATCATATGCATTCAGCACCCTCCGCAATGACTGTAGATGTAACCGTTGAGGGAAAGAGACTCAAGATGGATGTAGACACAGGAGCAGCAGTTTCAGTTATCACCCAGAAACAATGGAGACAACTTCAGACCCGAAAAACTGTCCCCCCAACACCAATCAAACTGCAGACACACTCAAAGCAGATACTCCACCCACTGGGTTACGCAAAAGTAAAGGTTTTGTACAAGGGTCAGACAAAGAGACTGCCATTATATATCCTAGAAAATGGGGGACCCCCTCTATTTGGGAGAGACTGGATTGCTCACTTTGGTATGCCAGACATCGCCATAAGTCCCTGTAACACCGTTACCATTCCATTAGGAGATAATGAGAAATGGGTGGTGTCCCTGAAGTAGCGGTTCCCAAAGATTTTTGATGACCAGTTGGGAAAAATAAAGCATGACTGTGTGAGACTCAATCTAAAACCCAACGCTCAGCCTAAGTTCTTCAAAGCTCGGACAGTACCTTTCGCACTCCGAGCAGGTGTGGAAGCAGAACTAAGTCGGCTGGAGGAACAAGGTGTCATCTCAAAGGTAGAGCACAGCAAGTGGGCATCACCAGTTGTACCGGTAAAGAAAGCGAATGGGGACTTGCGCATTTGTGGCGATTTCCGCATGGCACTGAACTCTCAACTGGAAATAGACCAGTATCCCCTACCCAGAGTAGATGACATTTTTGCCTCTCTTGCAGGGGGTCAAATATTCACCAAGCTTGATCTCAAACAAGCATATTTACAGTTTGAGATCCATCCTTCTTCCCGCAAGTTTCTGACCATCAACACCCACAAGGGACTGTATGAATATAATCGGATGGTGTTTGGGGTAGCCTCTGCCCCAGCCATTTGGCAACGAAAAATAGACGAGATTTTGGCGGACATTCCTTTCACTCAGTGACTGCTAGATGACATGCTCATTACAGGATGGAGAAAAATTGGGAACAACTGCGCTAGGTTGAAAAAAACGGATTGACAAGCAGCAATTAAATTGTGTATAAACAAAGTAAATAACAGGAAAAAAGGGGTTAATTGCGCTAAACCAAACTGTGCACTTGTATCAAACAAACAATTGAGACATGTGCCAAAGTGCATGTGCTAAACATCTGAATTAACACTCTAAAAATAAGTATATATCGCATAGAGTCAGGGGGCCTGAAGCCGCCTGGCCCTGCTGAGCAATAGTGTGTAAGCCCAGTGGTCAATGACACAAATAAATGTGAAAAAACGTGACAACACTAATTGCTGATAAAAATAGACCACAAAAGTGATAAGTGAAGTCCATGAAATCAAAAATGAAAAATAAATAAAATAGAAATCAGATGTGTGATAAGTCCATATAGCAGAGAAGACACCGTGAAAGCTTCAAAAATTGCTGTTGCTAGGCACCAGATGTGAATCCACCACCAATCGTGCAGCTGCTTACCAGAAATCAAGGTCCTGCCGGACCACTATCAACATATCTCTCAACCATAGATCTTTAAAGCAGCAGTAGATCCTCCACTTGCGCTAGAATCGTGCCGTGCTCAACGATGGATATAAAAAGACAAAACAGAGCTCCACATAGCATAAAATCCGGGTAATTTATTAAAACAGGAGTAGACAGATATACAACTCACATTTGGGTTGATAAAAACAGCATTTGGCCTGTAACGCCGGCCGGACGTATCCAGGAACAAAGCCACTCGTAGGAGTAATGAAAGGGATGGCGTCCACACGTCACTCACTCCACCCGACGCGTTTCGTGAATAGATCACTTCGTCTTGGGGTACGAGTGGCGTGGGACGCCACCCCTCTTCATAGGAACACATCAGTCATCAAACAATTAAGCAATGTCAATTACACTGACCAAGCCTCGCTCCGGGATCCATACACACGCATCAGAAGTGTATCCATTGACATCCGGGTCACTGGGTTCACCGGAAATCAGCACCCATAGGCTGCCCAGCGCCTTCGCCCAGAGGGGCGGATACCTATGACGCATGTGATATCCACCACAGCGAGGCATGGCAGGAACACCCCCAAGAGGCGCGACTGTGATGTCACCACTCGAGGGTTAAAAACATACAATAGACATTCCGAGTGGTAGAATACCGACTGCTGCGCGTGATCACACCATATGTGTCCCCAGACAGCATCGGGTTCGCCACCCGGTAGGAGGAAATTTAAAATGAAATACATTTAAGATTTACATTAAATCGCAACGCCGTGAACCAAGCCTCGTCCTGAATCACTCGCACATGCGCCCGTCCCACACCACCAAATGTTGCGCTCCACACGGGGCGATTCACAATTCGTTACGGGGCAGACTACCCACATCCATTTAGCTGGTGGGAAACAGTCTTAGTAGCATTGTAACATAAAGCCTCGGCGTTTAGTATATGTCCCTTCCTAGAAACATAACCCATGTCTCAGAGGCGTTGCATATAATGGCTGAACTCAATCAAATTCAAAGGATTACATACATTTGTGAACAAAAATAAATAATTAGTGATGATCAAGTAATTTCTATTGTATAGGTGACTACACTAAACGAAGTCCTATATACTGTAAACACAATCAGTGAATAAATCTCAGTGAATCCCCACTTAATCCCCAATATTGGGGGATATTCCTTAGTAAAACCATAAAAGTGATGAATAATCTCAATAGGAATATTTACAAACCATATAAATATAAAAAATAAAAATATAAAATATTTGCCCAAAACCCGTGAAGATTATCTCCAAACAGCAAATCTATGACTAATTGTTGTTTCATCTACACAGACCATATAATTTATCTTCCAAAATTCTCAAAATTGAAACAGTGCAAATAGGCATTATTTATGAAGGGCTATGATATCAGTGTCCACGTTAAGGCTATTTTTGGTTCGACAATTGTTTTTTTTTGCCAGGATCGAGGAGTGGCTATGGGGGGCTAAAGTATGCCCCCAGCCTGGCAAAATCTCTTCATGGCCAAGTGGGAGGGAGGACGTCGTCGACGATTGCCGAAGACCAGAGGTAATACTTTGGGTCAGGTATATCGACGACGTCCTCCTCCTATGGGATGGAGAGAGAGATGGTTTAGATCTGTTCATGGTTTTCCTTAATGACAACACTAGAGGCATTAGATTCACTTTTTCTGCCAGTCCAGACTCTTGTAAATTTCTTGGATCTGAACATCGGCATAGTGGGGTGATAATTTGGTCACCAGTACATTTTTTAAACCGACTGATAGGAACTCGTTCATTCCTTTGGACAGTTGCCATTATGGTCCATGGTTAAAGGCAGTTCCCCAGGGACAAAATACTAGAATTAGACGCAACTGCACAGAGGTTGATGTTTTTGATACTCAGGCTGCTGTTTTATCAAACAAATTCCTTGAGAGGGTTATGATCCTTCGATATTGGATCAGGCGGTACAATCTGCTCGTGATATGGACAGGGAATCCCTGTTAAAGGTTCAAGCCAAAAAAGAGAGGAATGCCTTTTCTTTGCCTTTTATAACCACCTTCTCATGTACAACACCAAAATATTAAACGCCTGATCAGAAAGCACTGGCATATATTGCAAAGCGATCTTGTACTTGCACCTGTGTTACCAGCAAGACCGTCCGTTGGTGTTCGAGGTGCCTCATCCTTGGGAGCCAGTGTGGCCCCAAGTGTCCAGGACCCCCCCGGCGAAACAAGAATGTTTTGGCTAAATCTCACGGGTTTACCACAGGTGTAAAAATTGCCAGGTGTGTCTTCTAAATAAATGCCAAGATCGGAAGATCTCTCTTTTTCTCCACTAGTACTGGACGAACCCATGAAGTGAAACCATTTATCACCTGCTCTAGTAAAAGGGGTGGTCTATCTGCTCCAGTGCCCCATGTGGGTTACAATACGTGGGAGGACCAAAAGAGAACTAAAAATTAGATTGAACGAGCATATAGCTAAGATAAGAAATGGTTTTCCAAACCATTCGGTTTCGAGGCACTATGACCTGGTTCACCATAGAAACCCGAAGGAACTTTGTTTGTGGGCATTGACAAATATAAGCCGAACTGGAGGGGGAGTTCCCTAATTAGAGAAATCTCAAAAACTGAAATGGCATGGATCCACAGATTGAGGACATATCTTCCTTATGGCCTTAACGTGGACACTGATATCAATGCCCTTCATAAATAATGCCTAATTTGCACTGTTTCAATTTTGAGAAATTTTGGAAGATAATTATATGGTCTGTGTAGATGAAACAACAATTAGTCATAGATTTGCTGTTTAGAGATAATCTTCACGGGTTTTGGGCAAATATTTTTATACTTTTATTTTTATATTTATATGGTTTGTAAATATTCCTATTGAATTATTCATCACTTTTATGGTTTTACTAATGAATTATCCCCATATTGGGGATTAAGTGGGGATTCACTGAGATTTATTCACTGATTGTGTTTACAGTATATATGACTTCGTTTAGTGTAGTCACGTATACAATAGAAATGACTTGATCATCACTAATTAATTTATTTTTGTTCACAAATGTATGTAATCCTTTGAATTTGATTGAGTTCAGCCATTATAAGCAACGCCTCTGAGACATGGGTTATGTTTCTAGGTAGGGACATATACTAAAACGCTGAGCTTTATGTTACAATGCTACTAAGACTGTTTCCCACCAGCCTAAATGGATGTGGGTAGTCTGCCCCGCTAACGAATTGTGAATCGCCCCGTGTGGAGCGCAAACATTGGTGGTGTGGGACGGGCGCATGTGCGAGTGATTCAGGACGAGGCTTGGTTCTCGGCGTTGCGATTTAATGTAAATCTTAAATGTATTTCATTTTAAATTTCCTCCTACCGGTGCGAACCCGATGCTGTCCGGGGACACATATGGTGTGATCACGCGCAGCAGTCGGTATTCTACCACTCGGAATGTCTATTGTATGTTTTTAACCCTCGAGTGGTGACATCACAGTCCCGCCTCTTGGGGGTGTTCCTGCCAAGCCTCGCTGTGGTGGATATCACATGCGTCATAGGTATCCGCCCCTCTGGGCGAAGACGCTGGGCAGCCTATGGGTGCTGATTTCCGGTGAACCCAGTGACCGGATGTCAATGGATACACTTCTGATGCGTGTGTATGGATCCCGGAGCGAGGCTTGGTCAGTGTAATTGACATTGCTTAATTGTTTGATGACTGATGTGTTCCTATAAAGAGGGGTTGCGTCCCACGCCACTCGTACCCCAAGACGAAGTGATCTATTCACGAACGCGTCGGGTGAGTGAGTGACGTGTGGACGCTATCCCTTTCATTACTCCTACGAGTGGCTTTGTTCCTGGATACGTCCGCCGGCGTTACAGGCCAAAATGCTGTTTTTATCAACCCAAATGTGAGTTGTATATCTGTCTACTCCTGTTTTAATAAATTACCCGGATTTTATGCTATGTGGAGCTCTGTTTTGTCTTTTTATATCCATCGTTGAGCACGGCATGATTCTAGCGCAAGTGGAGGATCTACTGCTGCTTTAAAGATCGATGGTTGAGAGATATGTTGATAGGAGGTCCGGCAGGACCTTGATTTCTGGTAAGCAGCTGCACGATTGGTGGTGGATTCACATCTGGTGCCTAGCAACAGCAATTTTTGAGCTTTCACGGTGTCTTCTCTGCTATATGGACTGATCACACATCTGATTTCTATTTTTATTTATTTTTCATTTTTGATTTCATGGACTTCACTTATCACTTTTGTGGTCTATTTTTATCAGCAATTAGTGTTGTCACGTTTTTCACATTTATTTGTGTCATTGACCACTGGGGCTTACACACGATTGCTCAGCAGGGCCAGGCGGCTTCAGGCCCCCTGACTCTAGTGCGTTATATACTTTATTTTTAGAGTGTTATTCAGATGTTTAGCACATTGCACTTTGGCACATGTCTCAATTGTTTGTTTGATACAAGTGCAACAGTTTGGGTTTAGCGCAATTAACCCCTTTTTTCCTGTCATTACAGGACGGACCAACCAGGAACACAAGCAGAATGTGGAGCTTGTTTTGGCGAGACTCCAAGAACAGGGTCTGAAAGTAAACTTAGCAAAATGCCAATTCATGGTGCCTAAATTGGAGTTTTGTGGCCACCTTGTGGATGCAGAAGGTATACACACCACAGAAGCCAAGGTTGATGCTTTAGTCAAAGCTCCAGCCCCAACCAACGTCCAGCAGCTGCGATCATACCTTGGCTTGCTGAACTATTACCACAAATTCCTGCCAATTAAGAAGTTTCATCTTTACCTGTATGGTAGGGAATTCACCATACTGACGGACCATAAACCACTCCTTCAGATCTTTAGCCCTGGCAAAGGCATCTCCCAGACTACTGCGGCCCGCCTCCAACGTTATGCCCTGTTCTTGGGGCATACAGCTACAAAATTCAGTATCGTGGTCATGATGCCAATGCTAATGCGGACGCTATGTCCCGACTGACAGGGAGGTCCATGGACTCTTCTCCACTTGTCAAGAGTTGTCGTTACACCAGCATGTCCTTCTTGTCTTCTGGGGAGATAGCCAGCCCAACAAACAAGGATACCTTTCTGAAAACAATACTCCTGGGTACGGTCCGGTTGGCTGCAACTGTCACACAGGAGTATGAACCTTATTTCCGTAGGCGTATGGAATTAACTGTGGCTGGCAACTGTGTTTTATGGGGAGACCGAGTGATCATTCCACAGACCCTCCGGAGACACATTCTGGACTTGCTACATACTGGTCATCCGGGAGCACACGTATGAAACAAAAGGCCAGAGGCTATGTGTGGTGGCCAAACCTAGACTCAGATATCACAACATATGTGAATGCTTGTGCTGGATATGCCACAAACAGCAAGAGACCCTCCTCGAGGGTGCGGTCAGCCCTGGACTTGCCCAGCGGTTCCTTTGGTTTCGCCTACACTTGGACTTTGCAGGCCCGATCAGAGACACACCTTCTTGATCATAGTGGACGCCCATTCAAAGTGGCCTGAGGTCATTCCTGTTACTCAGCCAACGACTAAGGCAACGGTTTCCATACTGTTACATCTCACTGCTACGTTTGGATACCCCAGAGAAATCGTCACAGACAACGGTGCACAATTCACCAGTCAGGAGTTTCAGCGTTTCCTGACTGCCCAGAAGGTGTCAACATCAAGCACCAGTTGACTGCACCTTACCACGCCAGCTACAAATGCGGTCAAGCAGAGCGGTTTTTGTGCAGACTTTTAAACCATTTTTCAAAGCTACAGTGGCCTGCAAGTAAACAACAGTCCCCTGTCACCCCAGCACTGGACTCCTTCCTTTCTGCGCATTACAGAAAACACACCACATGCAACCACTGGGAAAACTCCAGCAGAACTCTCTTCTGGGGTCGGCCAGCCATGACTGGTTATTGATATGCACCCGCCCTCAAACAGTCCAGGAACATGACTACTACATTCCCCTAGACAAGATGGTCCAACACAATGAGCCTCCCCCGATTCACAGCCCAACAAAAGTGTATGGCCCGATCTCTAGGGGGCCGTTCCAACACCCGTTGGCTTCCTGCTGTCATTGCAGAGACTTTTGGGACCCCAAGATGTAACAAGGTCCCCCGCCTGGAAGATGGTTCCATTTGCAGACCTGCCATGCGGACCAACTGTCGTCTCAATCTCAACTGCTGCCGCATTCCCTGATGCCGTCGCTGAACCACCAGTATCTCAATGGATCTGCTCCCAGCAAAGCGGGAGCCCCAGAGACTGATGTTATTGTGGGGAATCTGAACTTTTGAACTCAGCTCCACAACAGAGCCCTCCAGCTCTGGTCGGAGGTCTAGTTTACACCCTCTGAGCTGGGGGATCCTACTGGCCCTGCCGGGCGGTACCCATTCCGGCCCAGCCCTGTTTCTCTCCGGTCCTGAATCGCTGGATGCCCGGACCTTCAACGACACTGGTCCGCCCTCCTGACCGGTTTCAGTTGCAAGAGCGGTTACGAGACTTTCGACGGGGCCCGACGGAAGTGATCCGATGACATATTAACCCCGCAACGGTTCCTGGAAGCTTGAAGTCCCGTAATTCTCCGTGTTTTGGAGGACTGTTATTGGACAGTTATCAGTTAATGTTTTGTGCCTGTTATTGTTTTGTTGTGTTTTTTTTTTTGTTTTTGTTTTTTTTTTTAGGATGGATGGAAGGTGTTATACCTGAAGGGTTCTACATGTACTGGCACTTTAAGGCTGGCTCCACCAGCAGCAGTGATGACAAGGGGTCAAGGGGCATGGTAGCCATCTTAGAGAGAGCACAAGTAGAAAGCAGAGCTATGTATTGTCCTGAGATGCATGTTGCAGTGTTACAGCCTGTAACTGAATAAACATCCATTGTTCCAGACCAGAGTCTGTGTCCCCTCACAACACAGAGGTTATAACAGATACACTGACTATAGTTACGCTTAATGCCAAAGGGCTGAACATTCCCGAGAAAAGGAGAATGCTGCTCCATGATATGCGCCGCTTGAGGGCGGATATTGTCCTACTGACAGGAGACACATTTCCGGGATGACAAACTTCCTATACTGAAGAACAAAAACTACCCCACGGTTTACCATTCCTCCTACGCTAATGCTAAATCCAGGGTGTCTCCATACTGATAGCCGCCGTGGACACTTAGCGACACGAAAAGAGACGTTGAGGGACGCTATCTGTTCCTGAGGGGGTCAGATCGGGTCGACACGGTTACCCTAGCAAACCTTTACGCCCCAAATGACCATCAGGACAGGTTCCTGACGAGACAGCTGGAATGCCTGATTAGCGTTTTACTGAAGGACAACTTATTGTAGGGGCGACTTAATGTCACCCTGACACTGATGGAGGATACCTCCTGTAACGGTCACCACCGTCTACGACCTTCCATCAACTACGACAGCTCATCTGACACACAGACAAACCAGCAGGCATCCCATTTCCCAGAATAAACGAGACTTGCTCCGTGTTCTCTGGTTTCAAATGTCAGACAACTTTAATGGTACACTCTCAGGGGTTTAATGCAGTTCAAGCATGAAAGGAACAAAAGACTCTCCACCCCCCTCATCACACACTGTGGCTTCAATACACCTGAAGAAGTCACATTCCACATCTTAGACAGACGTTCTATCTCCGCATACAGCTTGGCAAGTTCCATTCCACATCTATATCAATAGAATTCACAACAAAGTAGCATCACACAATGAGAGGGTCTTTCAGAAGCACACTCAATTAGCATGTCACTAGCCAGGGCTAATCATAGAAATTAGTCACTATTGACTGGTTGGGTCACAATTAACCAACAACTTTGCAATATCTCAAGATCCTGCAATATGAAACTATCAGTGATGTCCTCTGTCCTGTAATTTAGGATATAATTTCTCAGTCACCCTATGGCCATATCGGACATAAGGTGACCCTAGACATAAGACTCCTTGGTGACGCCGGTACAGGAGTACCCCTCATCCTTACAAAGTCTCTGTTTGTCCCGGGTCATTCCGTTACATCTCTCCCCTTTCGGTGGGAGACTGACACAGGAGGAGACCCCAAATGGGTTGACTCCAGTGGCGGATTATTATAGTCGCAGCAGTCGCATGTGCGACTGGGCCTGTAGTTCCACCAATTCATGGGGGCCCGCCACCCGCGTGAGGGGCCCACCTAACTGTCCTGTCACTGTGTGTGCACTGTCGTCGGTTCGTTCCGTCGTGGGGAGGGGCTTTCGTCAGCTGAGGGGAGAGAGAGAGAAGGCAGCGTTGAGACTGTGGACCGCCCCCGCCCCTGCCTATCCAAAGACAGAGAATGTAGGGAGGCGGTGCGGACACTGCTGACACCAATTGAAAGAAGGTGGGGGAGGAGCTGCAGAGGTCGCGGCCACTGTGAGTAGAGACAAGGAGCAATGCAGGGGGAGACTGACAGCAAGGTAAGTCTCTGAACCTGGCACCCAGCGCTGCCAATGTACCCAGTCAGTTGACAGATCCCCACCACCACTGCTGATTCCATCCCACCCCACCACTCATCCCTCCCACCCAGCACTGATACTCATTCCCCCCCCTCCACCACTGTCACTCATCCCCCCCCCCTCCACCACTGCCACTCATTCCCCCCCCCCTCCACCACTGCCACTCATCCCTCCCACCCAGCACTGATACTCATTCCCCCCCCCTCCACCACTGTCACTCATCCCTCCCACCCAGCACTGATACTCATCCCCCTCCACCACTGTCACTCATTCCCCCCCCCTCCACCACTGTCACTCATTCCACCCCCTCCACCACTGTCACTCATTCCCCCCCCCCCTCCACCACTGTCACTCATTCCCCCCCTCCACCACTGTCACTCATCCCCCCCCCCACCACTGTCACTCATTCCCCCCCCCCCCTCCACCACTGTCACTCATTCCTCCCTCCACAGCACTGCCACTCATCCCTCCCACCCAGCACTGATACTCATCCCCCCCCTCCACCACTGTCACTCATGCCACCCACCCACCACTGCCACTCATTCCCCCCTCCACCACTGCCACTCATTCCTCCTCCACAGCACATGCCACTCATCCCTCCCACCCAGCACTGATACTCACCCCCCCCCCCCTCCTCCACTGTCACTCATTCCTCCCTCCACAGCACTGCCACTCATCCCTCCCCACCCAGCACTGATACTCATCCCCCCCCTCCACCACTGTCACTCATGCCACCCCCCCACCACTGCCACTCATTCCCCCCTCCACCACTGCCACTCATTCCCCCCCTCCACCACTGCCACTCATCCCATTCCCCCCAGCACTGCCACTCATCCCATTCCCCCCAGCACTGCCACTCATTCCTCCCTCCACAGCACCGCCACTCATGCCACCCCCTCCACCACTGCCACTCATTCCTCCCTCCACCACTGCCACTCATTCCTCCCTCCACAGCACCGCCACTCATGCCACCCACCCACCACTGCCACTCATTCCTCCTCCCTCCACCACTGCCACTCATCCCATCCCCCCCAGCAATCTCACTCATTCCCCCCCACCACTGACACTCATCCCATTCCCCCCAGCAATCCCACCCACCACTCATTCATCCCCCCCACCACTGTCACTCATTCCTCCTCCCCCCAGCACTTCCACTCATCCCATTCCCCCCAGCACTGCCACTCATCCCATTCCCCCCAGCCACTGCCACTGATCCATTCCCCCCAGCACAGCACACTGATCCCATTCCCCCCCAGCACTGCCACTGATCCCATTCCCCCCAGCACTGCCACTCATCCCATTTCCCCCAGCACTGCCACTCATCCCATTCCCCCCAGCTCTGCCACTCATCCCATTCCCCCCAGCTTTGCCACTCATCCCGTTCCCCCCAGCTCTGCCACTCATCCCATTCCCCCCAGCACTGCCACTCATCCCATTCCACCCCAGCACTGCCACTCATCCCATTCCCCCCCAGCACTGCCACTCATCCCATTCCCCCCAGCACTGCCACTCATCCCATTCCCCCCCAGCAACTGCCACTCATCCCATATCCCCCCAGCACTGCCACTCATCCCATTCCCCCCCAGCACTGCCACTCATCCCATTCCCCCCCAGCACTGCCCCTCCTCCCATTCCCCCCCCAGCACTGCCACTCATCCCATTCCCCCCCAGCACTGCCACTCATCCCATTCCCCCAGCACTGCCACTCATCCCATTCCCCCCCAGCACTGCCACTCATCCCATTCCCCCCCAGCACTGCCACTCATCCCATTCCCCCCAGCACTGCACTCATCCCATTCCCCCCAGCACTGCCACTCATCCCATTCCACCCAGCACTGCCACTCATCCCATTCCCACCAGCACTGCCACTCATCCCATTCCACCAGCAGGGGCGTATGTACAGGAGTTGCCAGGGTCACAATTGCATGCTCCAGGGTTTCCATGCGCCCCCTGTACACCTGCATAGGAGGGGCTGCATATAGAGGAACCTATCCCTTAATTTTCCTTCTGCAGCAGCTGAAGGCTGCAGGAGGAAAATGAAGGGGAATGGTTCCTCTATATGCAGCCCCTCCCCCGTGCTATCCACCACCTGCTGCCCCAATTTCCGTGTACTCTTTGGCACCCCATCCCCCACAGTGCTGCCGGGTTCCCCCCTCACCTCTCCTTCCCGGCTGCTGCGGGGGGATGTTTTCTGCATGGAGCGTGGGGAAGGGACCAGTAAATGTGGTAATTACCGACTCCTACCTTGTCTTAATGAATAGGGATCACTGACCCAGTTCATTTATAACTGAGACATGGTAAACTATGTTTACTATGCTTCAGTTTGTGAATGAACAGGAAGCTCTGTATGGAGCTATTTTCTGTCCATTCATTCTGTGCAGCTGTGGCTGCAGAAATGGAGATTGTGGGCTGTGTCCTCAATCTCATTTCTCTGTTTCAAAGATGAAACATCAGAGGTCTGTTTAGACCCCTGATATCACACCCACAGTCCAAATTTCCCATCGCGCACACTCCTGGAATGCACGCTTAAGGTACTGGATGCTGTAGCGACCGCTAGCTGGATATTGGAACCTGTAGATATTGGCCAGTACACCAAGGATCGTCAATTTCGTCCAAACGTTTTTTATCAAGAAAGCTCACATCACAAAACAATGTAGTACAACGTTTCGGAGCCATGTAGGACCCCTTTGTCAGGGGTCCTGCGTGGCTCTGAAAAGTTTCACTACATTGTTTTGTGATGTGAGCTTTCTTGAATAAAAAAACATTTGGATGAAATTGACGATCCTTGGTGTACTGGGGAATACCAACAATATGATATCTCACCCAAGCCCCCCCCCCCCCCCCAACGGCTCCTAAAAAAAATAAAAATAAAGTTGGTAACAAAAAAAATAAAAAAATACTGACACCAGTGTCGGTGTTACTAGGGTCCCAAAGGTCGCACTTGTGACCAAGCTCTGGCATTCTGCCACCATGGGTGTGCCCCGACTCGTGGTCAGGGGGGGGCCCTTTATGGTTTCTTGCACCCGGGCCCTGAAGGTTCTAGTTACGCCTCTGGTTGACTCCGAAGTTAGTCAGTAGTACCAGTCCTTCAATGCTGGTATCCATACCATACCCCCAAATAAATTGCTCCAAACAGAGCATTACTCACACCCGCCAAACCTCTGCCTCTCTCAGAGAACCTGCCTGCCGCTGGGGAGAGGCCTAGACTGGCCCTTCTCCCTGGAGTCCTTTCAGCCGCTGGAGAGAAGACAGGGTGACTGGGCTCAGTCCATCATGTTGTTGGGGATCTGGGCCAACTGGCCCCCATCCCTGGGGTATACCAGTGGAGACTGTAGTCCCATCCACTGCCCCAGGAACTCCCTCTTCCGTTAGTAGAGAGCAGAGGCTTGTGGCACTCTGCTCTGTTGCCAGCTCTTCGCTGGGTGCTTTGAGTGGAGACCACAGTCCCATCCACTCCCACAGGAACTCCCTCTCCTGCTAGGTGAGAGCAGAGGCTAGTGGCACTCTGCTCTGTTGCCAGCTCTTCTGCTGGGTCGCTTTGAGTGGAGACCACAGTCCCATCCACTCCCACAGGAACTCCCTCTCCTGCTAGTTGAGAGCAGATGCTTGTGGGCACTCTGCTCTGTTGCCAGCTCTTCCACTGTGTTGCTGTGAGGGGAGACCACAGTCCCATCCCTCGATGTCAGCTCAAGCTGCAGTTGTGTGCAGCAGCCAGTAGCATCCTGCCCTGTTGCCAGTGATTCAGCTGGGAGTAAACGCTTTACCACCACAGCTTGTTGCTGGGGAGAGGGGCCAATTGCCCCGGCTCCTGGAACTCAACTTCCATGGTGACTGGCATCTGTACCTCTCCTTCTCTTCAAATGGTGCTGCTTGTGACTTCTGCTGCTGCAGCACCTCTTTGCTGTAGCCAAGTGGCATCCACAGCCGCTATAACCCGGTCTATGATCTCCGGTGGAGGATTAGGTCCATACTGTGCCAGTCCACGTCTAACAGCCAGGTAAAAAAACTCTTCATCGTGTGTCCTGTCTGTTATGCTGGGCCGTTCTGTTACGCTGGGCCTTTCAGCTCTATCCATTTGGACAAGCTCTGTAATAATGTCCCTTCTCTTACGATTGCAGGCACGATCTGCCCCGGCTCTCCAGTAAGTCCTTGAGGGGAAGAGAGCTTCAGCTGTTCATACAGCGTCTCCATTGTCTTGTGTCCTTGTAGCCGTCCTTCTGCCGATGGAAACATCCACTGCTGTGCCACCACTTGTAACGGTCACCACCGTTTACGACCTTCCATCACATCCAAGACAGCTTATCGACACTCCAACCAACAGGACCCCGATCCATCCCATTTCCCCAGAATCAAGACGAGACACGCAGCTCTGTACTTGTTCCAAAATGAAGACAATTTTAATGGTTCACTCTCAGCTTTTATACAGTTTTCAAGGCACATGAACAATCAAACTCTCCACCCACACCCTGGGGGGCTTCAATACACCTTCAGATGGCTAATTGCTAAACATTCTAGGACATCTCGGCGTCGGGCTATAATTATCATGACCTAATCACTGCACATTCCTTCATTAATAGAACTCAAACAAAACACCATCACACAATGATCTCTTCTCAATCCACATCCCTAGACAGACGTTTTATCTCCGCATACAGCTTGGCAAGTTCCATTCCACATCTTATATCAATAGAATTCACACAAAGCAGCATCACACAGTGAGAGGTCTTTCAGAAGCAGAATCAATTAGCATGTCACTAGCCAGGGCTAATCATAGAAATGAGTCACTATTGACTGGTTGGGTCACAATTAACCAACAACTTGCAATATCTCAAGACTCCTGCAATATGAACTATCTGTGATGTCCCCTGTGCTGTAATTTAGGATATCATTTCTCAGTCACCCTATGGCCCTATCGGACATAAGGTGACCCCTAGATATAAGACTCTTGGTAACGCCGGTACAGGAGTACCCCCTCATCCTTACAAGTCTCTGTTTGTCCCGGGTCATTCCGTACACCTCCACTGGACAATCCTCAGGGGGGCACGCGGACGGATACAGGCGACACTTCACTTCCCTCAGCTAGTGGACGCATGGCGCCTATTTCATCCGGGAGAGAGGGGACTACACCTTCTTCTCCAGACCCCACCAGTCCTACTCACGGATTTGACTACTTCTGTGTCCCGCATAGATACTTGCAGGCTATCAAGGACGCCGTGATCGGATCGATCACAATGGTCGGACCACGCTCCGATAACACTTGTCTACCGTCTTGTGCGAGGCCCAGACACAATGTGTATGAGTCGGGTAACAATTGTGGGGAATGTTGGCCCAGGCCATTCGAACACAGAATAAGGCGTCCTACAAACCACATATTATCTTGCGTGGAGGACAGAAGGTTTCGATCCTGCAACATATCTCCCGGAAATTCAGGGACTTCTATCACGCTATTTACAACCTGCCCTCAGCGCCCTAGACCCTGACTCAGACCCATCATAAGATTACCCCTGAATCCTCCAACATGCCGACCTTGCCCGTCAGAAACTAGAGACCTTCTGGATGAACCCATTACCTTGCCTGAGCTCCAAGTAGCCCTTAGCAATACCAAACCGGGTAAAGCCCCGGGCCCAGAAGGATTCACCATTAGCTACTATAGGACACTTCTCCCTTCCTTAGGCCCTCACATGGTGGCCCTGTTTAATAAGCTTAGCACAGGGGAGAAGTTACACATATCCACTCTACAAGCACAAATAGCGGTCATTCCTAAAGAAGGGAAGGACCCGGGCCAATGTGGCAGTTACCGCCCGATATCTCTGCTGAACACCGACCTCAAACTTTTTACCAAAATCATTGCGTCCAGACTCCAACACCATCTGCCCCGCCTTATCCATCTTGACCAAGTCGGTTTCGTTCCAACTAGAGAGGCTAGGGACAACACCACCAAAGTATTGAAATTTCTGCATATCGCGAACACTACGAAGACGCCCTGCGTCTTTATCGGTACGGACGCCAAAAAGGCGTTCGACTGAGTCAGCTGGCAATTTATGTTCGCCACTCTGAGGCACATAGGATTGGAAACAAAATGCTGAATTGGATTACAGCGGTATACACAAATCCGACGGCCAGAGTTAGGGCGAACGGGACGCTGTCGGAATCATTCCCGATAACTAACGGACTAGACAAGGCTGTCCCCTTTTGCCCCTCCTCTTTGTGCTATCTCTCGAACCCCTTCTGAGGCGTGTGTGGATGAACCAAGATATTTCAGGGATAAAGGTGGGAGACGAGCAATATAAAGTCTCCGCTTATGCGGAAGACATGTTGTTCTCGCTAACGAACCCGACACTATCTCTCCCTAGCCTATTGCGTGAACTAGACACTTATGGGAAACTATCCAATTTAAAAATAATTAGACCAAATCGGTGGCTATGGGGGGTGGGAATAGCACGACAGCATCTGACACAACTCCGAGACAGTTTCAGCCTGAAATGGTCAGACACAGCATTGACATACAGTACTTGGGTACACGCATATCCCCGGCCTTTTCCAAAATTTTCAAACTCAACTTCCCACCGTTACTTAGGTCTGTTCAAAAACTACTGGACCACCGCGTCTTCACTCGTGGGTATCGGCAGGTTGCAACATACTTAAGATGACCGTTCTACCTAAATTTTTGTATCTGCTACAAGCCTCTCCCCATACACATTCCAGCAGATTACTTTAAACAGTCATCCACATTCCGGACACAGGATACACAGGACAATAATCTCCAACCTAAGTGTAGCGCTCCACCCCCCGCAGGAGCCGCTGGTTAGAAAGGGATGGCGTGTTACCTTTGTGTGCTGTCTAGGGGTGATGATGATGAGAGCAATGACGGAATGTCCAAGCAGCAGGTGTCTTTTTCTTCGTAGCTTTTATTACTGCCCAACACGGCAAACAGTAAAACTTGAGGTAGATAGTAAAAGATGGGTCGAGAAGGAGAATTGCAGATTCAGGCTTGAAACAATAAAGAAGCAGTCCTGCTTCAAATAACACTTTACTTTCGTCGCCCCTCAGCCGAGGGGGTATAGTGAACCTGGACAGGACCTCTCACACCAAGCCTGGCAGCAGGGTATCACTCGGAGCACTGGGGAAGAAACAAGTCTCTGCCACAGACCTGATGCAAATGTATATACGGAAAGAACCTCTGCCACATTTTAGTAGAGGGTGCAGTTTCCTGTGTAGAGGGCATTGCTTGCTAGGGTCTCCGACTTTGTCCTCTGGGTGAACGATGTTGGAAGACCTATAGGAGAAATCTGTAGAGGAAACATGAGACTTGTTCACTGTCACTGGCATCCTATGCTGTTTGAAGCTAGGGGCGTGGCTGATGGCAGTATAAAGTCAAAGCTGGGATCATTCATGAACTTGGCTTGCTTTGAAACAAAGTCTACAAAAACGTTGAATGGTGGGAATGGTACCCTGGAACCTTTCCTTGTGTTTAGAACCATATGTGACCCACCACTTGTTGTAGGTCGTAAGGAAGCTTCAGATCAAAGGTTTAATCCCTCTGGCTGCATCCATGGAGGCGAGACCCGGCAGGTCTCCGTCTTCTTTAGCAAGAAGTAGTTCTTCTAGCAAGTCGGCTAATTCTCATAGTTTGTGATAACCTTTGCTAGGTTATTCTGGGGAAAGTCCTCAATCCTTTAAAAAGTGCATGCTCTATAGCCTCTGTTGAACCATAGCACTCTTCTAATCTGCTCCAATCTTTTTGAGACCAATCTCTGGTTGTTTTATGTTAATGTTCCTGATTCTACTGGCATGTTCGGCAGAGTCTTTCCCAAGCCATTGGACTAGAGGTTTATTTCATTGTCATGAGGACATGTTTAGACCTTTTATGGTGTTTTGAAAGGACGACCGCCAGGCTCTGTAATTTTCTGGCCGATCGTTGAAACTTTTACAAGTCCCTTTATGATTAGATCGCGACTGGCAAAGAACTTGGCAAAGTCTGTTATAACTTGGTTTGTGTCAGAGCATGTTGCGCGATGTACTACTGTAGTGAAAGTGTGGTGTGCAACCATACCTGTCAGAAGCTTCTGCTTTCGGGCCTTCCTGTCTAGTACGTTGTGTAGTAAAGGGTGTTATCCTGATGTTGGTTTGGAGGTTGAGGGTCATGGACGAGCAAGAGATATAGGCTTGATCTGTAGCGTGCTGACCAGGGTTCTGCTTGCTTGCAGCTTTGTGGAGTTTTGGTTGCTCTCATGCTCTGTTACCTGCTGTATTTGGTTTGTTTCTTCTAGGACACTGTCTATTCCCTGTAGAGGAGAGGTATCATAGGTTGATTTGAAGTGTTGGTGCAAGTACTCTGACGTGTGTTGCGAGGATTCGGCTCTCCTTGTTCTGAGCCAAGCACATTGATGCGTTCATCATTGAGGCTCACGGCTGCTTCCAGGGGCTTCTGCTTCAGCTATGGCGGTTTGCAGCCTTCCTTTTCTGCGGTGAGCATTCTCCAGAGTGACATCTAGGAGGGCTTCCTCGGCCTCTAACTTTGCCTGTTGCTGCACTTTCTGTGCCTCTAACTGTGCCTGTTGCTGCACTTTCTGTGCCTCTAACTGTGCTTGTTGCTGCACTTTCTGTGCCTCTAACTGTGCTTGTTGCTGCACTTTCTCTGTCTTTAGCCTCACCTTTCTCCTTTTTAATCTGCATTTCTTGCTCAGCAAAGGCTCTGCTCGGGTCTTTGCTGCTTCGGCTTTCCCTCGGGCAATAGCGGCTGCGACGCTGGCTGTCATCGACTTGCCGGAACCATAAACTTGTGATTGGGTTTTGAGCGAGGATGAGCTACCTGCGTGACATGGCCGTTTGACTGAGTGTGGGAAGCAGTAAGCGTATAAGGCTGCAGTCTCTGTATGCTGCTTGGCTGTATGGAAGTGGCTGTATAGTCGGTTGCAGACTGTAGCCTCTTCCGTGCGGCTAAACCTCTTCCCCTCTGCACTATGCGTAGTGTTACTGGACGGAGTTTTACTGGCTCAGAGTTTTACCTGTGCTGGACTCGCTACCCCGTACTCCCGGAGGACTATGGGTAGGCTATCTAGGCAGATGACCTTTCTCTGCGCACACAATAATAGACCTGCTGTTTCTTATCTTGTGTCTTTATTGGCACGTTGCAGATTTCAATATACATCGTGGATGACACACGTGATATGCGGTAAAACTAGAAACTAACAAGAATGGTATAACATACATATACGATAATAAACATATCATTATAAACATTATCAGAGATGGCTAACTACCTCCCTAAAAGCCCTGTGGAGGAAGAGAAGGAGATTGCTTACCCCGACTGCCATGGATGGGGACAGATTGCATGCAGGCCTTGCTGCCTTGATCTTAAACATGGAGATACTAAAAGATCTTCACTTCCTGCTAAAGAGGATATGACGATTTTGATGTCACAGCCTAATAAAAGCTAGATATGAATATTTACAACTATATTCATGTTTGGCCAGTAGATGGCGCAAGAGTAACAGCTAACCTGAGACAAACATACTTCTGGCTTACTAATGCAATAATACATTGTACACACAGTGAATTGTCCTTTTTGAACCTGAAGGTATCCTGGAGACATAACAGGCCTCTCACACACCGACCTGGCAGCCAGGGTATCACTCGGAGCACTGGGGGAAGAACAAGTCTCTGCCACCTGATGCAAATCGATATACGGGAAAGAACCTCTGCCACAGGCCCTTCCCTCGAACGTAGAAATATGAAGAGAATCTTCCCCAGTGAATCTAATGCCTGAATCTCCCTAAGGTAGTCTCTCAAATGGTTACTGACTGACAGGTGCCATCAAAAAAACTGTCAATGTCCAGTCACCTTGATCCCCGGTGGATTGTCTAGGCCCTGTTGGATTGCTCTCCTCAGACTGACTCCTCACCGAACAGCACAACTTGCTTGGGATCTTCTTCAAAGTTTGGGGAACCCAGTAAATCACTGGGGTCCCGCCATAGCTTCAGTCGCTCCAGACCAACATGGTCCTGGAACCAAAGGACACCTCGTAGCACGTGCGCCTCGGCCTGGTAGGCCATATCGCCGGGGGCCCGTGATGTGCGCACACCCTGAAGGTAGGTGCCGCACCCGGAACAAGAACCAGAAGACGAACCCCACAAAATGGCGTCTGCTGCAAGAAGTACCCTCCCCCAGCATGCCCCGAAGGGAAAAACCCCTCCTGATTGGCTGCTGGCAAGAGGCGCCTCAAACTAAACTTCACTGCCGCCACCTGTCGCCCCGAGGTGGAAAGGCACCTTTGGAACACAGAATGAACTGACAGTATAGCCCAGCTAAAAGCAGAGGTCCCAATTTACATGAATTAGCTGGGTGAGAGCCTCTCTCATCCCCCTCTAAATTTAAGATATCACCTGGACTGAAAGTACAGAGGAGCTACTAAGCAACACGGAGCACTGGCTATGCCAGACATTCGTACGCACTATCACGCAGCACACTTGAACCGCCTCATTGACTGGTGCAGGACATGGGGACACTAAACTATGGCATGATTGGAGTAAGCGCAAAGCGAGACTCCCCTTCAGAGGGCGCCCTGGTGTCATATGGCAATACACAACACCGTCCAGCACCACCCGTTGATAGGAAACACAATCAAGATCTGTGCCAGGCTGCTGACACAAGCTAATCTGTCCTCAAACACGTCACCACTGCGCCCGGTGTTAGGCAACCCACACTCGAACCGGGCATGCGAGACGCAAAATCCGTATGTTGAGAGACTCTGGAATTTTCCAGGCCTCTCACTTTAGCGAGGCGGGTCGTTGGAAGACAATGGCGGAGACGATGGACCCTGGGGGACAATATCAATTAGACTTCATGAGAGCCAGCCAGCTCAATCATTTCCTGAACACTATACCGCCCCCTACCACAACGAACCACACTCTTACGGAACTGGAAGTGCTGTGCTCGGATTCGGGATGTCCATCGTACATAACATACTGATCACACCGGCGGAGGGGTACCAAATTCTGTGCATCGCCAAATGGGAGCGTGACTTACAGTGTACGTTTTCCAGTAAAAAAAGGCAACAGATACTTACATTTGTACACAAATCCTCCATCTGCACCAAAACTCAGGAGACGAACTATAAAATCCTACACGCTGGTACAGAACCCTGGCCCTCCTCAGTAAATTCTTCACGACAACATCAGATCTTTGCTGGAGATGTCAAACGGAGAGAGGCACACTGCTTCATGTCTTTTGGTCTTGCCCGCGCCTGCAGACCAGGTCAGAGGTTAGGCGAATATCTCAGAAATTCACGAAGCGTCCGGTCCCTGATGATCCGGCGTTCTTTCTGCTGCATGCGAACCGACACCCCCACAAGAACCTACAAAAAGTCTGTCCTCCGGCACCTCCTGATGCAGCCAAAGCGTGCATCCCACTCTGCTGAAAGTCTCCTCACCCACCGACCATTGCCATGTGGCTGCGGAAGGTGGATGACATTAATAAGATGGAAAACCTAATTCTTACAAACGAAGATAGGCAAGAGTCTTACTCCAGAACCTGGCAATTATGGAACATCTTCACCTACTCAGAGGAGGGACAGGCCCTTAGGGGAACCCCTTAGACTTCCCTGCTGGAGTCACTCTCTGGAATGGATAGACCCGACTGGCCAAACCGACAGGTCCCGTGACCGGTTAGATAGAAACAGAAATCCATGCTTGCGGGCTGCCCCCCCCCTGTACTCCACCCACCTCCTTTTTTCCCCTCCTCCCCCCTATCCCACCCCCCCACATGCCTGTTTCCCCCCCCTCCTCCTACTCCCAGGCTGGTCTTGGGAGCTGCTGAATCTTTGCTCTACTTCCTTTCTCTAATACTATCTCTGTAAAGTGGAAAAGGGAGGAGGGGTCTGTAGGACAGGATGTTCCATTGTGTCCTATGGGCGAACAGCGGTCGCACGTCGACAAACATAAGTGGGTCTGCTATAGACTTATTATATGACGGGTATGAGTTTTGCCCCACCTGATCCCAATGTTACCTGCCCACACGGGCCTAAGCGGAGGATCCGATGTGCCTGCTTTAAGTTGAGTGGCATTATGTTTATATAGTTGTATGGACATACTTGATGATGCTATCTTGATTGTACTGTTGTACTGGTCCATGTGGACCGTTTCCTGTTTTGAATAAATAAACAATAAAAAAAAAAAAAAAAACTAGATGATCGGGCTCAGATAATCTTACTCCTAGGGAGAGATATCAAGTTGCAAGTCCACAAAGTAAGAAAACTGATCAACGGTCCTCAAAACACCCCATATGCCCAAAAACTGGATCTCGGGTAGGTCATTATAGGTGAAGTTTGCCTGGGAGGTGCCCACAAACCGGCATTTGTTAATAAGAAGCTCACTAGTACCCTCGAGAATGGTCGTCCTTCTCTTTCCAACCCTGTCAAAGGTCACATCCTCATAAAGAGAGCTACCACACAACAACCCTGTACCTTTTCCCTTCCTAAGTCCCCTCTGTGACAGCAATACCTATGACAACGACCAAAAGCGACTTAGGAAGCACAGTGTTCAAGAGAACAAAGGAAGATAACCAGGTAGCAATGTCTATTGATGATAGGCTCTTCCTAGAAGTTAAGTATAGGTAATGAACCACAAAAGAAGGCATTACAGAATATTGCTATCCTTCAGGTGTTGCCACCATCCCAACTTGGTAAGAATAAGCCCTAAAAGGGCATAATTACCCCCCAATACAGGAGGACTTTACAGGGTAACAGAACCAGGAATTTGTAAAAATATAGGCCCGGATTCAGAAAGCACTTACGCCGACGTATCTAATGATACGCCGCGTAAGTCCACGGATGCGCCGTCGTATCTATGCGCCTAATTCACAGTACAAGATACGCCTGATTTTGACTTCCTACGACCGACGTAAGTCTCCTACGCCGTCGTATCTTGGGTGCATTATTTACGCTGGCTGCTAGGGTGCTTCCATTGATTTACGCATCGAATATGTAAATGAGCAAGATACACCGATTCACAAACGTACTACGCCAGTCGCAGTAATCTACGCGTTTACGTAAGGCGTTACGTTCCAGCGTAAGTTTACCCTCATAAAGCAGGGGGTAAGTCATGTTAAGGTATGGACTTCGGAAATGTCGGATTTTACGTTGTTTACGTAAGTCGTTCGTGAATGGGGCTGGGCGTAAGTTACGTTCACGTCATACGCATTGAGCCGTCTATCTTAGGGAGTATATGCAACGTGATTCTGAGCATGGGCGCGCTCGATCGGCCATTCATTTACATGGGGTCACGGTTAATTTCAATACATCACGCCCACTACCTGCCTACTTTGAATTAGGCGGGCTTATGCCGGCCCATTTAAGTACGCCGTCGCCAAATATGGAAGCGAGTGCTTTGTGAAATACTCAGCTTGCCTCTCAATGTTCAATGGCACAAAGACTATGCCAATGTACCTGAATCTGGCCCCCAATATTTATTACAAAAAAGGGGATTACTTGTTTAAAAAATGTTATCTGAATGCAAACATAAAAATATATCAAGCACACTGATAGTCTGCACAGTATACATTAAATTGGTATGAAACATCAATTTAAACATTGCATTATACACTTTATTCAATGAAGAATAAGGCCGCGTACACCAGTCGGTCCAAAACCGATGAAAACGGACTGAAGGACCTTTTCATTGGTCCAAACCGATCGTGTGTGGGCCCCATCTGTCAGTTATCCTTCGGTCCAACATTTTAGAACTTGCTTTAAAATTGAACTGATGGACGCCTAACTGATAGGTCAAAACCTATGGTTAGTACGCAAAAGCATCGGTTTCCAGCGGTTTCCTGGGGGGATTCGAGCACTAAATGATGCCGCCGAAACGCAGGCAATCCCCGCAGCCTCAGCGGACATCTCGGGGACGATCCGGATCGCTGGAAGCCTTTTTTGGAGCCTGCAGTGACACGGCAAGTACAGCCAAGATGGCGCCCGGCTCCCACGCTGCCAGGCCTGCTTCTCCTATCAGCTCCCTCATGTGCAGGTCTCTACCCAGCCTCACTCCCTCTCCCCCTCCGGCTCTGAAAGCATTGATGAGCCCGGGACTGGGGATGATCCTTGGAGGGATAAGGACATTCGTTCCCACATACTCTCCCTCCCCACTAAGGCTGATTTGGAGCGCTTGCTCACACTGTGGAGAAGGCTCTGAGGCAGGACATTGAGGATTTGCAGGTGGATACAGCCCACCTGGGAGGCAGAGTATTTGTAAGCTTCACAAGTATTCCCTCAAGGAGCGCATTATGAATCAAGTAAGAGGGGTCAGGCACGTGGACTTTGACGGTGCGCAGTTAACCTTTTTCCCCGGATCTGTCCAGACGCACGCTGATGCAACGCCGTGCCCTCAGGCCCCTTCTGGGGTTTCTCCAAGATGCCCAGCTGATTTACCGATGTGGCTTTCCATTTAGCCTATCTGCTACTAAAGATGGCAAGACACATACTCTCTGTACCAAGGATGACCTACCCCGATTCTTGGAGCCCCTGGGGCTCCTCAAGTGGACATTCCGGATTGGAGGACACCGCCGGACATACCTCTACTAACTGCCCTGAACAGTGGCTCCCGGCTCGCCGCCGCAAGCTTCGCCGTGGTCCCAGGAGGGGCACGCCTGGCCATACTCCGCTTCCCCATTCCCCGCAGGAGAAGCGTGAACTGTTGCTTCTGTTGTTCCTGGCCCTTGAGATGTTATTTGACATTTCTGGACAAAATCCCCCCCCTAACTGCCCGTTACATTGGTCTCCCCTGGGCTCAGGGGTAGACGCTGCTTTATCTGGCACCCGCGGTCGCAGGACAGACTCGCTCTTTGTGCCTCGTCACTAACCCCCCAATAGGCCAACTCCTCTGGAGTTATGCTCCCTTTTTGGGGACTACCTCTGTTCGCTGGCCCTTGCCGTCTCTCATTTTTTGGGAGGCGGGGGGGACCCCCGACCGGTGTTGTTGTTGCACTATGCTGTGCCCTTTGGCCTTTTGTTTTTTCTTGTTTAATTGTTTTTTCTTTTTCTTTTCCCTATACCTTTGTATTATCTGTCTTGTGCATCTGCTATAAGCGCACTCTGTTTCCTAGGCTCCTGCAAGGCTCATGTGTCCTCTGTGCTCCTGTCTGCTGGCGGAGGTGTGTGGGTGGGTCCCTTCCACTTCTCGTCGATGACTGGGCGGCCTCTTTCCTGATCACCAGTAATGGCTGATGTGAAAGTCATATCCTACAATGTGTGCGGCCTGGGCTCCCCGATGAAATGCAGTAAGTTGTGGCTTGAGATGAAACGCATGGGGGCACATGTTCTTTTTTTTGCAGGAGACACATTTCCACACTGACTCGGTCCCCCGCCTTCCCACTCACCTCTACCCATCATGGTTTCTTAGTAACTCCCCTCGAGCTAAATCAGGGGGGGGTGGCTATAGCGGTACACAAACATTGCCCCTTCGTCATGGTGGATCAAAAGCTGGACCCTGAGGGTCGCTTTGCTTTCGTCAAAGGCACCATCTTTGGTCGTAGATACACTCTTGCTACATTTTTTTCCCCCCTAATAGTGGCCAGATCGCCTTTCTGGATTCTGTGCTGGAGTCCCTGTCCACCTTCTGGGATGGTCACCTCATCCCGGGGGGGGGACTTTAACGTCAGCCCCGACCCCCTTGTTGATACCTCCTCAGGCCGTTCAACACACTCATTTGCCTTTTTGAAACGCTTCAGGAAATCTCTGCAGGCCCATCATTTGGTGGACTGCTGGAGATTGCTTTGCCCCACAGATAGAGACTGTGGGTCAGATTCACATAGGTTAGCGGATCTTTAGATCCGCGTAACCTATGTGATTTAAGAACCGCCGCCGCAATTTTTAAAGCAAATGCTAATTCACATAGCACTTACCTCAAAACTTGCGGCGGCGTATCTTAAACCCCCCGGCGGAATTCAAATTCTGCGGCTAGGGGGAGTGTAGTATTTAAATCAGGCACGTCCCCGCGCCGATTTAACTGCGCATGCGCCGTCCGCGAATTTTCCCGGCGTGCATTGCTCCCAATGACGTCGCTAGGACGTCATTGGTTTCGGCGTGAGCGTAACTTGCGTCCAGCGCTTTTTGTGAATCGACGTATGCAAACGATGTAAAATTTCAAATTCGACGTCGGGAACGACGGCCATACTTAACATTGGCTGCGCCTCATAGAAGCAGGGGTAACTATACGCCGGAAAAAGCCAAACGCAAACGACGTAAAAAAAAAGCGCCGGGCGGTCGTTCGTTTTGGAATCGGCGTATCTCCTCATTTGCATAATCGTTGCGTAAATAAAGCGAAACACCACCTAGCGGCCGGCCTGGAATTGCAGCCTAAGATCCGACGGTGTAACACAGTTACACCTGTCGGGATCTTAGGCATATCTATGCGTAACTGATTCTATGAATCAGTCGCATAGATACGACCGACGTAAATCAGAGATACGACGGTGTATCAGGAGATACACCGTCGTATCTCTATGTGAATCTGGCCCAATAGCTATTTCTCAGCCACGCACAACGTGTACACCCGCATAGACCTTCTGTTAATGGATCAGTTCTCCCTCGATTCCCTGGCCGGGGCCTCCATTGGTTCCATTACCATTTCTGATCACGCGCCTGTATCCATCTCCTTGCGTCCCCTTTCGGTGGAGGCACGAACTTGGACCTGGCGCCCTGAACGATGGCATCCTGGATGATGCGGTCGCTCAAAAACAGGTCTCAGATACCATCTCCCTGTATTTCGCAGAGAATACACCTGGAGAGGTGGGCATGGGATCCATTTGGGAGGGCCACAAGGCGGGTGGTGCGGGGAGAGCTGATATCCCAGGGGGCTAGGCTGAAGAAGGACAGGGAGGGTGAACTACAGGCCCTCCTAGCCAAACTCCATGTAGCGGAGCTCACGCATAAGAAAAAGGTTACCCCGTCGCTGGCGGCGGAGATGGCCTCCCTCCGCCAAGACTTGGCTAGCCTGCTAGACTCCAAAATCAGGGCGGCGGCTGCGTTACCTGACACACAAGTTCTACGAGTTCGGTAATAAATGTGGGAGGATGCTGGCTAGGGCCCTTAGGGATCAACGGGATTCGGGCCATGTACATAGACTTAAATCTACGGCGGGTGCGCCTATTGTACATTCATCCAAGATAGCTGCGGCGTTCCGGGACTTCTACGCCCAGCTGTATCACCTCCCAGACGATTTACCCAGCGTTTCTGAACCGCAACGGGTTGCCCGAATTCACCAGAGGCGCAATTCCCACAACTAAAGACATCAGTGGGCAAACAGCTTGATGCCCCTATTGCCCGTTACGGAGATTCAAGCGGTGGTGAAAGACCTCCCTAATGGGAAAAGCCCTGGCCCAGACGGCTATACTAACGCCTACTACAAAAAATATGTGGAGGAGCTGTCTGGACCCATGTGTGCTAACTTCATGGCCCTGGCCTCCGGTACGGACAATACCCCCGTAAGCATTTATGGCCCACATCTCGGTCCTGCCGAAGGAGGGGAAAGACCGCTCCTTGCCGGGCAGCTATAGACCCATATCACTCTTGAACACTGATATTAAGAGTATTGGCCAAAATCTGGCCAATAGGCTTAAAACCGGTCCTCCGTCAGTTGTACACCCCGATCAGACTGGCTTTTATCATGGGTAGGGAGCGAGGGAATAATGCTAACCGGGCACTCCAATTGATACATTGGGTGGAATCGCAGGCAACAACACACCCGTGCCTCTTGCTTTGCACTGATGCCGAGAAGGCATTTGACAGGGTGGATTGGACATATATGAAGATAGTTTTGACCAAGCTAGGCTTAGGTCCTAATATGTTGGCCTGGATTTCCTCCCTGTATAGCTCCCCATCCGCCAGAGTAAAGGTGAATGGGCTTCTATCTGACGCCTACCCAATTGGCAACAGGACACGACAGGGGTGCCCTCTGTCACCCTCATGATCGCTTTAACGCTCGAACCGTTGCTTAACCGGATTTGTCTCATAATAATATCAAAGGCTTTACGGTTGTCCCAAGGGAACATAAGTTGTCCGCTTACGCGGACGACGTGTTGTTCTATGTGTCCAAACCCCTGGTTTCATTGCCCAACATCATGGCGGAGTTGACAGAATTCAACCTCTGTCCAACTTTAAGATAAACTATGCCAAGTCGGAGAATCTGTCACTGAATGTCCCCCCGGATTGCGTGCCCAGCTGCAATCTGCCTTCTCATTTACCTGGTGCCAATCCTCCCTGAAATATTTGGGGTCCACCTGCCCGCGAGCTGCGCTCAGCTTTACGACTGTAATTTGCCCCGTTGCCTCTCAGCCATTAGAGTGGACCTGAAGAAATGGGATAAGGCGACCTTTTCATGGATGGGCCGAGTCAGTGTGTTGAAAATGAATGTACTCCAGAATTTTTGTTTTTTCTACAGATGGTACCGATTGCCTTACCCAGGGCCTTCTTCTCTAGCCTCATTCATTCAGCTTATTCATCCAGTATATTTGGAGTGGGAAATGCCCCCGGTGGCGTTCCTGCATTTTGCAGCGCCCTAAGTCGGTGGGTGGGTTGGGGGTCCCAGTGGTTCGCAGGTACTACGAAGCGATAGCCCTACAGCGCATTTTAGATTGGTATCATAATGTCCGACACAAAGTGTGGGTGCCCCTAGACAAGTTCCTGGCGGGGCGTAACCTGTCCCATGCCCCATGGGTGCCTAAGGAACATAGAGGTTTGTCGGCATTGGTTTCTCCGTTTTCTGCCCATGCCCTGATGATCTGGGATGCCCTGAATAAGACAGGGGAGCTCGCTTTGCCAACCTCCCCGCTGGCACCCCTTGGCGGCTTCCCCTGGTTCACTCCGGGGAACACCCGTCCTTTTTTCGGACGTGGACGGCGGATGGGGAGTCCAGGTGTGGCAGATTTGTTCAGGACCGGGGCCTGCTGCCCTTGGCTACGCTGAGAGAGTAGTACGGCCCCTTCCCCATGGATGAGTGGCGCTACAGGCAACTCAGTAATTTTCTCACCACCCTACCCCAGGGGGTTAGGTCGCCCACCCAGGCATCCCCCTTTGAGCGACTATGCATGTCCCCGGCTACTGTCCCCCATGCCATCTCCTTGCTATATGCCCTGATACACTCCTTGCGTGATGAAGGGAAACCAAGGTTCATACAGGAGTGGGAGGGAGACCTTCAGCACGTCTTCACTGAGCCCCAGCTGGACCACATGTATAGACTCACGCACTCGAGCACGGTTGATACGAGGATGCAGGAAAATAGCTATAAGGTACTCACGAGATGGTATAGGGTACCATCCAAACTTTATAAGATATACCCCTCTTTTTCTGATGCCTGCTGGCGAGAATGTGGCCACAGGGGCACCTTCCTTCACGTTTGGTGGGAGTGCCCCAAGCTGCGCCCCTTTTGGCAGGACGTCCACGCACAGATCAAGCTTGTCCTGGACGTGGAGCTACCAGATTCCCCGTTAGAGTCCTTGCTCCACTTCCCTACTGTTCCAGTTAGTCAGTATCGCAAGTCTGTATGGCCTCATCTGCTCAATGCGGCCCGGCGGTTGATTCCGATCCATTGGAAGACACCTCGGATACCAACCAGCTCTGAGTGGGTGGCTATGGTGAACAAAATTATGGAGGCTGAGAAGTGGATGGCGCAGTGTAAGGACAAATATGATAAATTCTATTCGATATGGGCCACTTGGATACACTATGTGGGGCCAGATGTGCTGCCTGTGCCTGGGCCCCCTCCGGGGGTGACTTCCTCTGTGGGGGGGGCCCAGATCTGGAGGGAGGGGTGTTCTTGGAGGTCCTGATAATGACGGGGACAGTTAGAGCCTAGATGGATTTACCACAGTTTCTCAACTCTTTGATGTACGCGTAGCAGATGCTTCCCCCCCCCCCCATCCCCCTCCAATTCCTGTTTTTTCTGTACTGTCTCGTTGTTTTTTATTTTTTATTTTTGACGTCTGTCTGTCTGTGTGGCCCAAATCTGTGTTTCCTCTCCCCGTTCCCTCACTGCATGTGGGTCAGGTACTCAAAGGTATGTTCTGCTTGTTATGGTTAATGGAGGTGTTTACCTTTGACGGGGGTGCTTTGGGTAGGGCTGGTGGGGTGATCCACGATGAAACAGGTTTATAATGTGACTTTTACATGTTGAATGCCCGATACAGGATCCGTTGTGACATGCAGTGTATTTGTCTTATTCCATTTATTGAGCCATGTTGGCCGATTGTATGTCCGTATGTTTTTTCTTCGAAAATTTTGAAAAATAAAGATTACCGTATTTTCCGGCGTATAAGACGACTTTCTGGATGCAAAAAAATGCATCCAAAGTCGGGGGTCGTCTTATATGCCGGGTACGGTCTCAGTACTCACCTTTTTTTCCACAGCGGTGACAGTCTCCATACGGCGAGCGCGAGCGTGAATGATTTCAAAGCCGTGCCTTCTCTTCAGAGTGTTCTGTGATAGGAGGAACAAAAATCTTCCCAGCAGCGCCTCTGTTCTGTGTTCCTCCTATCACAGATGCCTTCTCATCCTCGGACGAGATGAGAAGACGTCCGTAATAGGCGGAAACAGAACAGAGGCGCTGCTGGGAAGATTTGTGTGCCGCCTATCACAGAACACTCTGAAGTGAAGGCGCGGCTTTGAAATCATTCACGCTCGCACTCGCCGTATGGAGACTGTCACTGCTGGGGAAAAAAAAAAGTGAGTGTTATTGCACTGGGGGGGCAACAAGTTCAGGCATGTAATGGCACAGTGGCAATGTGGGGGCATGTAATGGCACAATGGCAACATGGGGGCATGTAATGGCACAGTGGCAATGTGGGGGCATGTAATGGCACAGTGGCAATGTGGGGGCATGTAATGGCACAGTGGCAATGTGGGGGCATGTAATGGCACAGTGGCACAGTCTGTGCATGTAATGTAATGGCACTGTCTGGGAATGTAATGTAATGGCACAGTCTGGGCATGTAATGTAATGGCACAGTGAGGAATGTAATGGCACAGTGAGGAATGTAATGGCACGTGAGGAATGTAATGGCACAGTGAGATTTGAAAAAGCCTGTTTCTGTCAGCGGTTCTGGCTCCCCTCAGCTTCCAGAAAGACTAGAAGGAAGGGGGTAGGTCTTATACAGTGAGTATATCCAAAATCAAAATTTTTCCTGGAAAAATTAGGGGGTCGTCTTATACGCCGAGTCGTCTTATACGCCGGAAAATATGGTATGTAAAAAAAAAAAAATACATAGTATTCCAGCTACACTTTGGTTAACTGAACTACCACCCAGCAGGACCCATACCACGATAGGTTCTGAAATCCTTCTTTGAGGTATCCTCCTTCCCCTGCAAAGCCAAACACCCGCCACTGCCATGACTGCATGACTAGTGTAGTTTCAATGTGCAACTCTCCCTTATGCCCCCACATTATATACTTCCCCTTATACCACCCCCATTTCCCCATTGACCCCATGACCACTTAACCCAGTAACGAGACCGACACAGTAAATTGGAGTAAAATTGGCCACAACAGCCATTTTTATTTTATAACCAAAATAAATATTAAACCAAATTTTAATGATAGGAATTTCCAACAATTCCAACTTTAACTAGTAACAATTTTTACCAACACTTTATTAATATTTAACACCAGTCCCAATTGGTCTTTGACAGTAACCCCATTTAACCTTTCACCACCACACTGCGGTACCATTACCATACCCAGGCCTCCCAGCCGACTCCAGCTCGGAGACACCCCTTTTTAACCCGCAGTGCACCGTAACCGTATTACAGCAGACATCGTTCCACTGCAATAACCCCATAAGGGGCCCATCCCACCGATGAGCCCCCCAACCATTTCCATTCCATCAGTTAACTGTCACCATCAAAGACCAAGGACACCGCCTCCGCTGTCGTGACAACCCTTCCTTCGACCTGAAAGAAAAGAAAACAGACGCACAACGCACAAAATCCAACAAAACAAGGGAGGGTGGGTGGAAAATCCTGCCTCCCTGTGCTCTCCACTCTGCCTGTGTGCTTTTGGCACCGTCCCCGCCCCCTATATAAGGCACTCCACCACCTCCACTGAACTGATCCTACGGCCACTCCCCTGAGAGCCCTCCTGTTTCCTTAACCCTCGGCTGCCCAGATTCCACCCCAGTCATGCCAGCCCTACGTTATTTCTTCTTTTTGTCCTGTCACTCCGGGCTTTACTTTCTCAGCGCCACCTGCATAAAGAAAAAAGGGAAAGCACCAAAAAAACAGCCAAAACTACCTGAACCAATCACAAAACCCTAATGAAACAAAGGGGAGGGTGGGGGCGGGAACTTTCCCCACGCTGTGTTACCCAGGAGGAGGGGCGGATTCTATTTAACTACTCTCCTCCCCACCACCCTCTCTACCAATCCACTCCTACCTGGCTTCACTGAGTCCCTGTTAACCTTGTCATGCCCGGCCCTGCGCTCACTGCATTCTTTGTCTTTCTGCTCTGGGCCTTTCTTGACTATGGTATACCAGATGTCCCCATTGCTGCTAAAACCCCTCCTTCTACCCCACCTTATACCTTAATTGAATAACGAGACCACCACCTTATTTTGGAGTAAAATTAGGCCGTAGCAGCCTCCTTTATTTTAAAATAACTTTTGAATATATAACTTTAAATTAACACATAACAAAAAAAAATTCTGAAGCAATCCCCATCAGTATCCTAGCGCTGGACTTTGCAGAAACCTCCAAACTCCATCTTATAACATCTGGCACTGCAGTACCTCACCCTCTGATCGTAGGCCTCAAGCCGACAAGCTGGCTCAGAGACGACCACTGACCGCAGTGCCCCCATCAACATAATATTCCAGCTACACTTTGGTTAACTGAAACTACCACCCTCAGGACCCATACCACCGATAGGTTCTGAAATCCTTCTTTGAGGTATCTTCCTTCCCCTGCAAAGCCCAACACCCGCCATCAGCACCCAAGGGTAACACCTTACCCTTGGGTGCCCCTCCACACCCTCAAAGCTCACTGTACTCCATCCTGCAGACCTAAAGCCCACATGCTGATACCTACGTCATTGAGGTAAACTCCATCACCCCGCAGGTATCTCCACATGTCCACCTTCAACTCCAAATGTCTGACCACTAAGCCCCCATTCCTAATCACAAACCTCCCCACTTCCCTATTGATCTTCCTCCGAGCTCTGCTGATGCCCTCCACTGACCTCGCCATTCTCCACGATGTTCTCGCCACTATGTCTGACCAGACAATGATAATCTCCTGGAATGCCAATGCGAAGACGCAGGAAATCAAATTTGATGTCCTGCGTGACGTCCAACATTGACCGAACCCCCAAATCATTACCCCCCACGTGTACCACCAAAACATCAGGTGGTCGGTCCAAACGTGCAAACTGGTGCACCTCCGGAACCATCCTGCTCCACAGCATTCCCGGAAATCCTAGCCATCTGACGCAGGCCTCCTGTCTTGGGAGCCCCAGCTGTAGACCGTCCGGTCGCACATCAGCTCTCCTAGCCCCCAATGCACAAAAGAATGGCCCAGTATCCAGACCAAACCTTGCCCCGCACCTGAAAGACAGAAAGCAACATATATATCACCACCATGATCTAAGGGGAACCGTCATCAGCCCCCCAAAAACCTTCAATACTGCACTAACCCAGACCCTTTTTTCCCGCTACATAAATGCTATGATTGTCTTGTCTATTTTTGAGTTTATTTTTATTTTTTTTTATGGCAGCAAGCCAATTGTTTTATGGTAAACCCACCAGCAACTGTGGGCGAACGTACAGCCTAAACCTCCTCGACTCCACCTACCTATGCGCTTAACTGTTTCCGCACTACTTGCATCGGAATTTGATGTTTTTTTTCTCTTTTTTTTGTTTTAATAACTGCTATATATGAAGAAAAGGAAAAAAAAAGATAAAAAGAAAAGAAATCAAATATAAATTATAAATAAATGAAAATGAAACCACTCATGATGCAAAACCATAGAGGAGATAATATAGGCAAGTGAAGTGTGGGCCAGGAACGTGGTCCTCTCCTCGTTCTCTTTGTTTTTCTCTGGTTGATTCTGAAGTGAAAAAAATAACAGAAAAGGAAAAGAAAAAAAAGAAAAAATAATAACTGTTTCCGCATCCAGCCCATTTTCGCGCGGCCTCCGTCGCAGCCCCAATTCTAAACGAATGCGACGAAAATTCCTTATCCACCAAACCCAATGCCCCGCGGGCATTTTCGGAACACCGCAACTAACTGATAACCGGAACAAAGGGACCCCATCCGCATGTAACAAAAAGGAACCCCTGATCACCGAGCGCACCTCCAAAAACTCCTGCACGGCCCTGACTGGGCACAGCGTCGAACCGGGAATAGGGAAGACCTGCACCGACCTGCCCTTCCCAGCTTGATCCATTTTAGATCTCCGTAAAAACAGAGTCACCCCGTCCCGTACATACAACCAAATCAGCGGCCTGAATGCTCCTGTGTACCTTCTTGGAAGGGCTAACCAGCTCGCTAATTCGAGCCCCATATGCCAACCAAATATGCCTACCAAAATGTCGAATGAAACCGGGCGCCTAGATCCCTAGACCGTCCCTGCCTCCGATAACCCTTGAGGGCCTGACGCACCCAAAAATCTTTCGTGAAATCAGGGCACCCCTGCCATTTAACAGAAAAGCTAAACCTGCCAGTTTCATACTCAAAACAGACTGTGACAACCCCAGCCCTCCATGTTCCGTGACAAGAAATACAACACAAGCACATGTACCTCAGGACCTACGGGATCCACCTCCGCCTCCTGAACCAGTGCCTGCCATTCCAGCCATACCTTCACGTAAGCAGCCCAAGTCCCCACACTCACCGGACTGTTTGATCCAGTGTGAGACGATTCCAACGGAATCTTCCACAGCCAGTCTGGACAAGGAACCCCGTGCTGCTCCGCCTCCGGCGCCAACTCCCGGAACTTGTCCCACTGAAAGCAAGACAACGCGTCAGCCACTACATTTTCCACCCCCGGCAGATGCACCGCATACATAAAAACAATTAGTTGTAAACACGCAGCACTAGGTGCCGCAGGAGCTGAATAACCGGAGGGGAAGACGCAGAAACCCTGTTGATCACCTGCACAACCCCCAAGTTATCCCTGTGGAAATGAACCTTCCAGTCCCAGAAAGATGCACCCCACAACTCTACCGCCAGCACCACCGGAAAAAGCTCCAGCAGCACAAAATTCCTTGTGAGACCAGCGGCCAGCCAGGACTGTGACCAGGGGCCAGCGCTCCACCTGCCTTGAAAGAAATCCCCAAATCCCAACCCCCCGGCCGCATCCGTGTAAAGCTCCATGTCAAAATTGCTGACCGGGCCCGACATCCACAAAGCCCTACCATTAAAGGACTCCATGAATGAGTGCCACACCAGGAGGAGATCCTCCCTGTAATCCCTCACCAGACGCACGTAGGGCTAGATTCAGCATTGATTTACGCCGGCGTATCTATAGATACGCTGTGTAAATTCAAAGCTGCGCCGGCGTATCTTCTTTCTGTATTCAGAAAACAAAATACGCCGACATTAGCCTAAGATCCGACTGGCGTAAGTCTCTTACGCCGTCGTATCTTAGGGTGCATATTTACGCTGGCCGCTAGGTGGCGCTTCTGTAGTTTTCGGTGTAGAATATGCAAATGACCTAGATACGCCAATTCACAATTTACGTACGCCCGGCGCTATTTTTTTACGCCGTTTATGTTATGCTTTTTCGGCGTAAGGTTGCTCCTGCTATTATGAGGTGTACGCAATGTTAAGTATGCATGTCGTTCCCCGCGTCAAATTTGAATTTTTTTACGGCCGTTTGCGTAAGTCGTTCGCGAATAGGGCTGGACGTAATTTCCGTTCACGTCGAAACAATGACGTCCTTGTGGCGTACTTTGGAGCAATGCACACTGGGAAATTCCACGGACGGCGCATGCGGCGTTCGGGAAAAACGTCAATCACGTCGGGTCACCATCCATTTACATAAAACACACCCCCTCATACTCATTTGAATTAGGCGCGCTTACGCCGGCCCCATTTACGCTACGCCGGCCCAACTTACGGAGCAAGTGCTTTGTGAATACTGCTCTTGCCCGTGTAAGTCGCGGCGGCGTAGCGTAAATAACATACGCTACACCCGCGCAAACTTATGGCGGGCTACTTGAATCTAGCCCGTAGTGTTTTGGCGACCGAACCCCCGCTGTGCTAGCCGACAGCCGCCGGCTGAACACCCTACCCATCGGAAGGATGCAGCACGCAAAGTTCAGCTTGCCCAGGAGCGACTGTAGCACCCGAAGTTGAACTTTACGCAAGCCCAGCATATCCTTGATCGCGGCCTTGAGGCCCTCAAGGTTATCCAGCGGCAATCTACACTCCATAGCGCCCGAGTCCAGGACAAAAACGTGATGACCGTTCGCGGTCCCTCCGTCTTCTCAGGCGCCAATGGGATGCCGAACCGATTCGCGATGTGCTCTAACGTAGCCAAGAGCACCGCGCAGATCCGCGCTGAAGCCGGGCCGACACAAAGAAAGGTCGTCCAGGTAGTGTATCATGGAGTTCTCCTCCCGACACATCGCGGACTACCCATTCCAAGAAGGAACTAAACTGTTCGAACAGCGCACACGAAACTAAGCAGCCCATTGGCAGGCACCGATCGACATAGAACTCTCTGTCCCAGTGGCAACCCAGCAGCGGCAAGACCCCCCAAACTTGCAGGTACCCTCGTTGTACTGCCAACAGTCCCCTTTCTTCTTTCTGGCCGATTGTCCTGGGGAAGAGGTCCCACCGCCCCCCCTGAAAAAACTGCGTGGGCGCAGGTCATGAGCCGCATTCAAAGACTGATGTCCTTGTTGTCCCACCGGATGTCTGGCCTAATCGCCCTATCGCTGCCTAGACTGCTCATCATAGCGGAGCCACCCTGTGCCTCCGTAGACCCTGTAGGCCTTGCTAATCGCATCCTGATAGCAAAAGAGCGCCGAACAATGTTCGGGTTCTTTTCTCCTATCACACTCGCCATAATAGCGTACGCTTTGGACCAATCGCAAAACATCCTAGGGATGAGCCTGTATCTCCTTTTTTCCTTGTCTTCCTTCTGGACTCCTCCGGCTTAACCCTATCCAGGTTTAAATTTTTCAAGTGGCAACAGAGAAAAAATCTCCACATACTCACCTTTCCAAATTTTTTCACGAACTTCCTGCTTCAAATGCGACCCGAGAGGTCCCTCGTAGCACACATAGACCTCACACTTCGCCGAGTCTGCCAAGCGGACCATATCCCGTTTTTCTTCGGAATCTCCCTTAGCATCCACTTTTGCCGCAGCCTGCACCGCCTGACCTGCGCTCTCACCAACCCCCACTGGAGGCGCCACGCCCGGCACTGCCGCCACCGTCACCGTAGCAGGAGCACACCCCGGTCCCCCAACCGGCGGCACCCACGCCACTGCCAGGCTAGTGGCGGGGGCGTCACCCCTCTCAGTTGGCTGACCAATACCTCAAGCCCCACCAGAAAACCTGTAAGCCCAGAGTTCGCCACATCATCCCCCCCGGGCACACTGCCCCCCCGGCAGCCACCTCACCCGAGCCTCCCCCCACCGCAATGTCACTAGGCCTAAACTCCCGGCCCCCCCACACACACCACCAGCCTGACCAGAAGAATGTAAAGAAAGTGTTGACTTACCAGGCTGCCTGGAAGCAATCCCACCAGCCGACCGACTTGACTCCACCGGCCTGTGACCACCCACGGATTTCCCCGTCGCTTTCTTAAGTGCCGGGTCCCTCCTCAACAAACCGCCATCATCTTCCCTCTCTCGCCCCCTCTCCATAGACTCCCGCGGGCCGGCATGGAGGTGGCTGGCCGAGGAAGGGGTAGGCCCAGCCACCGCTGCAGTAGATCTCCTGTGCCGAGGCTCAGAACCCGCCGACGCACCCCCGGGGGCAGAGCCCACATCTCTCTGATCCCCACGCCGCGCGGGCCTATCGACCGCACCGGAGCTTTTGGAACGGCCGCCCGCGGAGCTCCGGTCCTGTCGGGGATTCCTCCCGGGACCCCCCGCCACCAGTGAGGCAGTCCACTTAGTGGGGGGGCCCGAAGGAGCCCTAGGGGGACTCCCATCATGCCGCTGAGCTCGAGGGGAGGGGCCCGGCGAGTAGCGCTCCGGAGGCCGCGACCTCCGAGCTCGTGCGGTCTCTCTCCCCGTGGCAGGTGCGCTTGTTTCCCTCTGAGGCAGGAGCGGCCCCAGCGTCTGCTGAAGCCACCCTGCACCGCGCAATTCCGTCTCCGCCCGCAGTTGGGCCAGCATGTCCTCCACGGCAGCCATTCTCCTACACTGACAAACTTTCCCCACGCTGTGTTACCCGGGAGGAGGGGCGGATTCTATTTAACAACTCTCCTCCCCTCCTCACCGCCCTCTCTACCAATCCACTCCTACCTGGCTTCACTGAGTCCCTCTTAACCCTGTCATGCGCGGCCCTGCGCTCACTGCATTCTTTGTCTTTCTGCTCCGGGCCTTTCTTTAAGCCACAAAGATGACGTTTGCCTAACAACAGAGAACTAGCGTATAAACGCCTCACTTCCCTAAAAGACAATCTTAAAAGGAAACCAGAGATGGAAGAACATTTATTTTCCTTCATGGAGAAAATATTCCAGAATGGTCATGCTGAGATTGCCCCAAACCTCAGAGACTAATGCCGCGTACACACCATCACTTTATGTGATGAAAAAAACGACATTTTTTGTGAAGTAAAAAACGATGTTTTTGAAACTTCAATTTTCAAAAACGACATTGCCTACACACCATCGTTTTTTCACAATGCTCTAGCAAAGCGAGGTTACGTTCACCTCTCTTTTCCATTGAAGCTCGCTTCATAACTAGCTTCTGGGCATGCGCAGGTTTAAAAACACTGTTTTAAACGTTGTTTTTTGCTACACACAGTGATTTTTTGTGAAACAAAAAACGACGTTTTGAAAAACGACACAAAAAATTGAAGCATGCTTCAATTTTTTTTTTTCGTTTTTCACAAGACATAAAACGACGTTTACCCCCCACACACGGTCATTTAAATTGACGTTTTTAAAAACGTTGTTTTTTTTCATCACATAAAGCGAAGGTGTGTACGCGGCATCAGAGGAATGTTGGTTCTTACCCATATTTGGAGTCTATCACCCTAAGAAGCCAGGGCAGATTAGAGTGGTGTTCGATTCCAGCGCCAAGCATGAGGGTTTCTCTCTAATTGATGTCCTTCTCTCTGGCCCTGACCTAAACAAGAGACTATTAGGAGTACTTCCCTGCTTTCGCAAGGTTTCAGTCACATTCATGGCAGACAATACAGCAAATGTTCTATTGCTTTCTTGTTAAAGAAGAACACCAAAACTTTTTGAGGTTTCTCTGGTTCAGGGACAACAACCCACTCTGGAGACATCACAGAATACAGCATGAGGGTTCACATATTTGGCAACAGTCCTTCCCTTGCGGTTGCTATATATGGCCTCAGACACTCGGCTAGAGTGGGAGAGTCATGCCTCGTACACACGATCGTTTTTCTCAATGGGAAAACTGCCATCTTTGGTCGGGAAAACCGTCCGTGTGTATGCTCCATAGCAGTTTTCCCGACAGGTTTTTTGCTCTGCAGTTTTCCTATGGGAAACCCTGCAGTGGAGCATACACACGGCCGGTTTTCCCAACCAAAGCTGTCATGGCAGTTTTCCTGTCGGGAAAACCGGCCGTGTGTACACAGGGAAAAGGACCTGAGCAGGTTCTCGGTTTTCCCCTCAGTTTTCCCGGCGGACTTTTGACCACCGGGAAAACCGATCGTGTGTATGAGGCATCAGAGTATGGGTCAGATGTCAGACAATTTGTGAACAAGGATTTCTATGTAAACGATTGCTTGAAATCACTAACCACAAATGAAGCCACAATCAGTTTCGTCAAAAGAACTCAAGCAATGCTTGCTTGTTCCAACTTAAACCCCACAAGATTGCTTCCAACAGTAGAGAAGTTTTTGAAGCCTTTCCTGTCCAAGATCATTCTAACGAGTTAAAGGACTTAGCTCTAGGCACAGACTCACTTCCCATGCAACACAGCCTTGGTTTGCTTTGGGACTTAAGATCCGACCCCTTTACTTTCTAAGTAAACACAGAAGAAAAACCCTTTACTCATAGAGGTGCCCTGTCTACCATAAACAGCCTGTAGGATCCTTTAGGTTTTGCAGCACCTGTCACCAGAGGCGGCTCTCTAATTAGGCAAATTAGGCGGCTGCCTTAGACCTCGCAAAGTCAGGGGCCCTGTGCGGCCGCCTAATTTGCCCATGCCTCACCCTTTCCCGGCAAATCTGTCATGGAATGCCTGCAGCCGCAGCTTGTGCAGGCTTTTTTCGTTCCCGCACGTGGCCGCGAGCTCCACTTTTTATGGCAGAAAGAGAGACGAGTCAGCCGACATCTCTCCCTGCAGTCCCCGGCTGCCTGGCCCTGATACAAACAGTGCAGAGTGCCGTGGAGACGGAGTGAACTGAGCCCACCCCTCCTCCTGCTGTGTGGTGTTTCCTGTGTACACAGAGGAGGAGGGGGAGGAGAAGGAGGCTCACCACGCTGCCGAGACTCGAGACAAAGCTGCTCGTCTGACAAAATATGACACTGTCCCAAACTAATGCAAAGTAAGTCAGAATTCCAGAGGGGGGGGGGGTCATGCCTACGGGTTACAGTTTGCTTTGAGTGATTTTGGGGGAGAGGAAATGTTCTAGGGGGCACTTTATGACTTATGCTGCAAGGGGGCTTGGATATGAAATCCACCCCCTTAGCACATATCCACCCCACAAGAGATGTGCAAAATTGCTCCAGGTGCCCATTCTAATGCCCCCTTTCCAGGCAAGTTAGAAAAGTGTGGATTCCAGGTCACAGGTCCAGGATCACACTGAAAAACACAGGAACACGCTGTGCAATTTTAGCCCAATTATGTCTGCACACTCTCTGACCGTCTCCTGTACCACGTCTGCAGTCTCTGACCGTCTCCTTGTAGTATGTCTTCGGTCGCTGACCATCTCCTGTACAATGTCTGCAGTCTCTCACTGCCTGTGATTAGTGCAGCACAGTGCCAACTTCTTGGCGGGCTCTGCACTTGGGCTGTGCAAACACGCCAAAGCTCATCCTTCTCTCTGACCATCTCCAGTAGTATGTCTGCAGTCTCTGACCATCTCCTGTAGTATATCTGCAGTCTCAGACCATCTCTTGTATCATGTCTGCAATCTCTGACTGTAACAGAATGGCCCGGGACACCCAGAGACTTTTGAAGGATGTGGGGTACTCCTGTGCCAGCGTCACTAATGACTCTTGGGTCTACAGTCATCCTGTGCCCCTTTTGGGCATAGGGTGACTGAGAAATATTAATTATAAATTACATGAGATGGGACATTACTGATAATTCATGTTTTGCAGGATATCTTGGAATTTTACAGGTTGTTAAAGTCTGACTCCAAGTGGAGTGTTTTCATTCAATGTAAGGACACATGCTTTTGAGATGTTAATTGGGGCTGCTCCTAGACATTCCATTGTGAGATGCTAACTAAGTTGGAAAGGTCAGATGTCTCCTTTCAGGGGTAGGGATTTAGCATGTCAATTATGTTTAGTAAAGGAATGTGTTTGTGTGAATTGTCTATTGATGATACTATGTGATAGGAATAGCAAGTGAGAGTCATAACGTCTGACTTCTCAGCTGTAGTAATTAGGTCATGTTAAATCGGTGCCAAAACGTCTGACATAGAAATGTGTTTTATGCAGGTGAATCACTTAGTATCGGAGTCCGGACGTCTGGGGAATAATTAACTTCTCTGAATTGCAAGAAAAAAAATATATATACACATATGTATAAAGAAAGATACACATGTGTATAGGGTAGATAATGGACTTTGGAGGCATAGTATAGTAAAAATACTACTACAACGAAACGTACGTCGGAGGCGGTACCCGGTCACGTGACATGCCCCCCCCCCCCCCGCTCGTGGAGCTGTCAACTGGGATGCAAGGCTGTGCTACGGCGGTAGCATTGAAACCGGACGACCCACCAACATTCGTACCGCAAGGTAGCGGGTAGGCACTTATACAGTAAGAGGCCATCTTGGCTTTTTGATTTTTCTGTCCTGTTTTAAACAAGTTTTTAATAAATCAGTATTACACTATTGGCTTCTCCATTGGCTTGTTTTGCATATCCCATTTGGAATCTCTGGTGATGAGGCTATGGTCTTTTCCTGTCGGTTTGTGTGCAAGCACAATCCTGCATAAGCTCATATGACTAACTTTTTAATTAAATATTTTCTGGTAAGCGCATCCTTTTCTCATCAGCACAGTTTGGGGTTTTAAAGAAGACTGGATTGTGGTGGTGGCATTGTCCTTTTTTCACTTAAAAGCAAGATACAGCAAATTAAGAAGATTTTCACTTATGTGTGACACATCACTTGATACAGTATTGGGACTTGATGTCATTGAACACTTTATGACAAAGAGACATTATACGCTTATATTTATATTTTTTATTTATATTTGATATATTTGCATTTATAATTAGTATTAAGTTTTTCTTTTTGATCACTTCACTTATGATTGATTAACCATATCACCGAGTGGTCTAGCGCCCTCTTTAATCCTTTCATTCATTACAATCAGCATTGTTTAGGAGGTGCAGCTATAGATTAATTAGTTTCTTTATATATTTTTGGCGCTGAATTTCACCTTTTTCACTTTTCCTATATAGGCCCCCGGATGACAGCAAGCATACCTGTCAGTGGTCCGGACGCCCGATCCCAGACTGGGATTCTCTCAACAGGTCATGGAACCCAGTGAAACACTGGGGTCCCTTTTTTCCTCAGAATGAGGTTCGATGCAGCTTTCAGCTTTTGCCAGGTGGGCCGCGCTGGCGGGGTCCATGGATGCGCGTACCCTGAAGGTGGATACCGCACCTGGAACTGGGACCCCACGAACATTTCTCAACAGATGACCCCTGTCACAGATATACTCACCCCCAGCATGCCCCGCAAGGGAAAACTCCTCTAATTGGCTGCTGGGAAAAACTTGCTCTGCCAGAACCCCTCTGGCGCCAACTGCCGGCAAGGGGTGGTTTTGCACCCCTTGACCACAGACTGACCCAGTGGAAATTTCTTGGATGACAGAAGTCCCAAATTTAGACAAACCACAAATGGGAGCAAAGTAACTCTCCTATTCCCACTAACTTTAGCGTAGTGCCCATGCTGAAAGCAAGGGGGCGCAACATAAAGAAAAACAATGTGGGCAGAGGTCGTTTAGATGGTCAAGATGGGTATTGCAGCATATAGAGGAGTGAAGGAGTGGGATCCTTTTCAAATGCTCCAGGTGAAACCAATAATGTTCATTATGTATAAACCAAGCCAAAACAGAGTTCCTTGACGAGGACAGTGCTTAGTGGTTAATAGTTCTGGCATTCAGAGAGGCAAGTTCAAATCAGCCGCAGTTCACTGGTAAGAACCAATTGACCGGTAAGCCGGTACAGTGCTCAAACGCTTGGAGACTGTCACCACGTGCAGAGGTCGCGCCTGATTCAAGCAAGGTCAATGATCTTTCGATTGGAGAGGCATATTTTGGAGTATCGTTGGGATTCTCTGTTTATGACTTTTGGGCTTACCGGTCAATTGGTTCTTACCAGTGAACTGCGGCTGTTTTGAACTTGCCTCTCTGAATGCCAGAACTATTAACCACTTAGCACTGTCCTCGTCAAGGAACTCTGTTTTGGCTTGGTTTATACATAATGAACATTATTGGTTTCACCTGGAGCATTTGAAAAGGATCCCACTCATTCACTCCTCTATATGCTGCAATACCCATCTTGACCATCTAAATGACCTCTGCCCACATTGTTTTTCTTTATTTTTCCTAATTGTAATAATTTACTGTAAGCTCCTGAAGAAGCGTTTTTCCAACACACAACATGTCGGGCTGAACACCATGTGACACCCCACCTCCTGAGAACTCAACTGGTCTTCAAACTCTACTATTAAGTGGCTGCGAGTCTCCCACTTTTTGTTGATACTTTGTAATTGTATTTCTAGTTAGTAGGTGGCTTGTCATGCCAATGTGTTTGCAATTTTAGGCCGTATCTATGGCACTTACTTATGTAATTTTTGTTTCTTATCAATTTTGTATTTTATATTAAATATCTATATTTTTACTATACTACGCCTCCAAAGTCCATTATCTACCCTATACACATGTGTATCTTTCTTTATACATATGTGTATATATTTTTGTTTTCTTGCAATTCTATCGGGACGTGGCACTTTAATATCTTCTCATATCCACAGCCCCACTCTGTGATGATCTGATTTATTATTCCATAACTTCTCTGAATGTCATTATCTAAAAGAATGTGATTGAAGCCCCCCATTGTGTGATGTGTGGGTGTAGAGTTACTTTGATTACTGTAACATGCCTATACTGCATAAAAAGCTGAGAGCTAACCATTAAAGATTTGTTCATACATTTTGAAACCAGTACCAGAGCTGTGTGAGTCTCGGTTATTCTGGGGAATGGAATGTATCGTGTCTGTTGGATGGTTGGAGTGTCAGATAAGCTGTCGTGGCTGATGGAATGGGAATATCATAAACGGTGGTGACCGTTACAGTGGTGGCACAGCAGTGAGATGGTTCCATCGCCAGAAGACACAGTATGAATGGCTGAAGCTCTCTTCCCTCATGGACTCATTGGAGAACCGGGGCAGACCGGCCAGCAACCGTAAGAAAAGGGACATTATTGCAGAACTTTTCAAAATGGATAGAGCTGAAAGGCCTGGCGTAACAGACAGGACACCCTTGGAAGAAAGTTTTGATCGAGCTATTAAACGAGGACTGGCACAGTATGGTCCTTATCCTCCACCAGAGATCATAGACCTGGTTATAGCGGCTGTGGATGCCACTTGGCTACATCAAAGAGGTGCTGCAGCAGCAGAAGTCACAGCAGCACCAACTGAAGAGAGAGGAGAGGTACAGATACCAGTCTCCATGGAAGAGGAATTCAAAAGGAGGTTACAAGAGGTGCGGATACAGCTGTCACGGTTGCTACCGTGCCAAATGGACAGCGAGGCGTGGTTGCGCCCTAGGTGGCTCTGGGCGGGATTGAACCCAGGACCTCCCCGTTGCTGCTCCGGGTCTTTGCCTCTGAGCCACTTCTCAGTTGATATTCTGCTTGCTGTCCGTCAGAGCCTGGTTCTGAACTATGTGCTGATTGCCTGTCTCTGGATCTCCCTAGAATCTGCACTTGTCTATCCTGGGCAAGCTGAGGCAGGTTTCCTAATCAACCAGGGTATAAAGCCCTGCCTCACTATGAGGGATGTGTCAGTTCATTGTTCTCTGATTGTCCTGTCTGTGCCAACGGTTCCTGTGTTCCTGTGGTTTTCTTCAGCTACAAGACTGACCCTGGCTTCTGACCCTTTTGGCTTATGTACCCTGGAATGCTGCTGTCTCCTGCCCTTTGACCCCGGCCTGTACTTTCGGACTTTCCCTGCCTTTTCCAGCCCTTGACCCACGGCTTGTGCCCCGGACGTGTCTTTGGTTCTTGTCTGCAAACCCTGAACTTTAAGTCAGTAGTTACCTGACCCTCAGCTGTCATCAGTGTTCCCTGTCTGCTCAGCTACAAGACTGACCCTGGCTTCTGACCTTACTCTGAATTCTGGAATCCTGGGCCACGGCTATACTTGACTATCCTTGGCTAATCCCTATCTAGCCCCCGTGCACAGACTCACAGCCCAGGTAGTGTCTTACCTTATTACCGTGGACTGTGTGTACCTGCAAGGGTGAGCTTACAAATCTTCAAAATGGACTCCACTCAAGGTAAGCCCTCACAACAGCACAGAGGACCAGTATCAGAGGAGGCCCTGCTGGGATTGTCGGATGTGATTCGTTGCCAACTCTGGAAGGAAGCACTAGCTCTTGAGCAGCAACACCAGGGGAAGGTCCTCCCCTCCATCCATGTAAGGTACTGGCCGCAGTATGAAGCACGAATGCCGTTGTTGGGGGAACAACCCAAGCAGGAGTGGACAGCTGAGTTAAGCAGTCTGATCCGGGCAGAGATGCGGTTGGACGAGAGCTACAGAGCCCTCCGGTGGTATGTAGCCCAAGAGTGCCCGTGGTCAGCGGATGACAGCCCCACGGAAGGCTTTGACTATGATGGCGTGGGACTATTGTATTGGAGGATGTCCATTGATCCTGACTTCGGGGATGACCAGGAGTGGCGCTTGGAGGACATAATGGAGCACAGAGAACAAAAATTTTATGTCTCGGAAGGGCACTGGTTACAGGAAGATTTGGAGTTTCTGGCCATTCAGGAATGGGAGCTGGAGATCGCCTACAGACAGCTGCTAGACTCTGTTCAGCAGCAGGGTGTGGCTCCCGTTGCCTGGGACTATGAGGAAATTTCATATGACAGCTCTGAAATCCTGGCTGATGAATCAGCAAGGGAAAATATGGAGATTGCCATCCCTAAAGCCGAAGCGGATGGTGTGGAGTTCCAGGGAGCCGGGGCAGTTGGCACCTCTCCCCAGCAACAAGCTGAGGTGGTAAAGCTTTTACTCCCAGCTGAATCACTGGCAGCAGGGCAGGATGCTAATGGCCGCTGCACACAACTGCAGCTTGAGCTGACATCAGTGGATGGGACTGTGGTCTCCACTCACAGCAACCCAGCCGAAGAGCTGGCAACAGAGCAGAGTGCCACAAGCCTCTGCTCTCAACTAGCAGGAGAGGGAGTTCCTGTGGTAGTTGATGGGACTGTGGTCTCCACTCACAGCAACCCAGCAGAAGAGCTGTCAACATAGCAGAGTGCCACGAGCCTCTGCTCTCAACTAGCAGGAGAGGGAGTTCCTGTGGTAGTGAATGGGACTGTGGTCTCCACTCACAGCAACCCAGCAGAAGAGCTGGCAACAGAGCAGAGTGCCACAGGCCTCTGCTCTCAACTAACGGAAGAGGGAGTTCCTGTGGTAGTAAATGGGACTGTGGTCTCCACTCACAGCAACCCAGCAGAAGAGCTGGCAACAGAGCAGAGTGCCACAAGCCTCTGCTCTCAACTAACGGAAGAGGGAGTTCCTGGGGTAGTGGATGGGACGTCAGTCTTCACTGACACAACCCCAGAGAATGGTGCGGCACTGAGACAGGAGGATGTCAGCTTTGCTTTGCAAGCACCGGAGAATTTTCACCTACCACCAGTGGATGGGACTTCAGTCTCCTCTGGTATACCCCAGGGATGGGGGCCAGTTGGCCCAGATCCCCAACAGCATGATGGACTGAGCCCAGTCACCCTGTCTTCTCTCCAGCGTCTGAAAGGACTCCGGGGAGAAGCGCCAGTCCAGGCCTCTCCCCAGCGGCAGGCATGTTCTCTGAGAGAGGCAGAGGTTGGCTGGGTGAGTAATGCTCTGTTTGGAGCAATTTATTTGGGGTACGGTATGGATACCAGCATTGGAGGACTGAAACTACTGACTAACTTTGGAGTCAACTCGTTTGGGGTTCCCTCCTGTGTCAGCGGAAGCGGAGAGATGTAACAGAATGAGACTTTTGAAGGATGTGGGGTACTCCTGTGCCAGCGTCACTAATGACTCTTGGGTCTAGGGTCATCCTGTGCCCCTTTTGGGCATAGGGTGACTGAGAAATATTAATTATAAATTACATGAGATGGGACATTACTGATAATTCATGTTTTGCAGGATATCTTGGAATTTCACAGGTTGTTAAAGTCTGACTCCAAGAGGAGTGTTTTCATTCAATGTGAGGACACATGCTTTTGAGATGTTAATTGGGGCTGCTCCTAGACATTCCATTGTGAGATGCTAACTAAGTTGGAAAGGTCAGATGTCTCCTTTCAGGGGTAGGGAATTAGCATGTCAATTATGTTTAGTAAAGGAATGTGTTTGTGTGAAAAGTCTATTGATGATACTATGTGATAAGAATAGCAGGTGAGAGTCATAACGTCTGACTTCTCAGCTGTAGTAATTAGGTCATGTTAAATCGGTGCCAAAATGTCTGACATTGAAATGTGTATTATGCAGGTGAATCACTTAGTATCGGAGTCCGGACGTCTGGGGAATAATTAACTTCTCTGAATGTCATTATCTAAAAGAATGTGACTGAAGCCCCCCATTGTGTGATGTGTGGGTGGAGAGTTCCTTTGATTACTGTAACATGCCTGTACTGCATAAAAAGCTGAGAGCTAACCATTAAAGATTTGTTCATATATATTGAAACCAGTACCAGAGCTGTGTGAGTCTCGGTCATTCTGGGGAATGGAATGGATCGTGTCTGTTGGATGGTTGGAGTGTCAAATAAGCTGTGGTGGCTGATGCAATAAAAATATAGTAAACTGTGGTGACCGTTACACTGACCATCTCCTGTATTATGTCTGCAGTCTCTGACCATCTCCTGTAGTATGTCTGCAGTCTCTGACCATCTTGTGTAGTATGTCTGCAGTCTCTGACCATCTCCTGTATCATGTCTGCACACTCTCTGACCGTCTCTTGTATGATGTATGCAGTCTCTGACCATCTCCTGTAGTTGATCTGCAGTCTCTGACCATCTCCTGTATCATGTATGCAGTCTCTGACCATCTCCTGTATCATGTATGCAGTCTCTGACCATCTCCTGTATCATGTATGCAGTCTCTGACCATCTGTATCATGTATGAAGTCTCTGACCATCTCTTGTAGTATGGCTGCAGTCTCTGACCATCTCCTGTATCATGTATACAGTCTCTGAACATTTCCTGTATCATGTATGCAGTATCTGACCATCTCCTATATCATGTCTGCAGTCTCTGACCATCTCCTGTATCATATCTGCAGTCTCTGACAATCTCCTGTAGTATGTCTGCAGTCTCTGGCCATCTCCTATATCATGTATGCAGTCTCTGACCATCTCCTGTATAATATCTGCAGTCTCTGACCATCTCCTGTATTATGTCTGCACACTCTCTGACCGTATCTTGTATCATGTATGCAGTATCTGACCATCTCCTGTATCATGTATGCAGTCTCTGACCATCTCCTGTATCATGTATGCAGTCTCTGACCATCTGTATCATGTATGCAGTCTCTGACCATCTCTTGTAGTATGGCTGCAGTCTCTGACCATCTCCAGTATCATGTATACCGTGTCTGAACATTTCCTGTATCATGTATGCAGTCTCTGACCATCTCCTATATCATGTATGCAGACTCTGACCATCTCCTGTATCATATCTGCAGTCTCTGACCATCTCCTGTAGTATGTCTGCAGTCTCTGACCATCTCCTATATCATGTATGCAGTCTCTGACCATCTCCTGTATCATATCTGCAGTCTCTGACCATCTCCTGTAGTATGTCTGCAGTCTCTGACCATCTCCTGTATCATGTCCGCACACTCTCTGACCGCACACTCTCTGGCTCCTTGCTAAGAGTGGATCTGATGTGGAATTTCTGATTAGAAGTGGAATTTTTTTTACAAGTGGAAGAGTTAAAAACCAGGAGTTGCTTTTAGCTGCTTTTTAACTGTTTCTGCTGCAAGTGTTCAATTGTTTGTCTTTTTTTCTCTGACACTTTTTTTAAATTCAATACTTTTTTTTTATTGTTTCCATACATATATAGCAGAGAAACAGAAAAATACACATCCATATTCTATATTCAGTGCATTATATGTGCATACAAAAAATTCATTGCATAGGTTAAAAATTTCCTTCAATCCCATTCCCAACCCTCCCTCCCTCCTATCTTACTTTTAAAGTGCATACACGTTTTTTGGTTCTGTTCCTTTCCTTAGATTATTCTTTACCTAACTTTCCCTGATTAAAGTGAGCGGCCTATTTTACATAACCAGTGCTCCCATATTGCATTAAATTTTTTGAGGTTGCCCCTTCTAATCCATGTTCCCCTTTCCTTCCCAATTGTGCTATTCATTACGTTAAACCATTCCTCTACTGTGGGTGGATTTTGTGCTTGCCATTTTAGTGCGATCAATTTCCTCGCCTGAAACAGGCATCTTATAACTGCTACTAATATATCCCTCTGCCCCATTCTCTCTTCAATGCATCCTAATAGACAAACCCTGGCTTCAAGTTCCAGAGTAGTTCCAAAAGTTGCATTTATAATGTCCAGAATCTTAGCCCAATATCTATGCAGTTTTGGGCATTTCCACATCATGTGGATGAGATCCCCTGTATTTTGACATCTAGGACATTTGTCATCTGACTTCCATCCAAATCCATATAATTTCTTGGGGGTATAGTAGACCCTGTGGAGGAGGAACAAGTGAGAAACCCGTTGTGAGGGGGCTAATGAAACCACTGTCCCTAGTTCCAGTATCCTGTCCCATTGGTCATTTGTTATGAGTCCAATATCCTCCTCCCATCTCTGTTTATTCTTGCTCAGCTTCTCTTTTCCTATTAACTGATCGCTGATCCGTTCGTACAATTCTGATATAAGACCTTTCATGACCCCCGTCTTAATTAGTCTTTGGAGATGCGTGAGCTTTTGCCATCTTACCGGCTGTAATTTAAATTGGGCTTGTAATGCGTGTCTAACCTGTAAATAGGCAAAAAACATAGAATTTGGGATGCCATATTCCCGACTTAGCTCTGAGAAGGGTTTTAATGTGCAGTCTGTGTAGAGTTGTGCCACTCTGGTTATCCCACGTTTATCCCATTCTTTTAATTTTCCCATAGCCAAAATTTCTTTTAAGTTATTATTTTCCCATAGTGGGGAGTATTCTGTTAATCCTTTATAGCCCAAGGCAAGTTTTCCCACTTGCCATATTCTTACCATCATCTTTACTGTTGGACTTTTTACCGAGAAAGAGTTGGCCTCTAAGGTCTCTATTACCGATCTATGAGGAGACCCTCTTAGTATCATTTTCCCACTTGCATTACCTCCCCCCTCTATGCTACATCCCCCCAAATGCTGCAACTGCGCCGCCAAAAAATAGCTATACGGATGCGGGACCGATAGCCCTCCTCTGTCTGTTGGCAGTTGCAGTGTTCGGAGACTGATCCTTGCCTTTCCCTTTTTCCAGATTAGGGTCCTAAAGAGGGTCTCTATCTTTTTAAACCATCGGTTATCAATCCACACTGGGGAGTTGTGAAGTATATACAGCAATTGTGGCATCCAGATCATTTTAATAAGGTTGCTACGTCCGGCCACCGACAGTGGCAAGTGTCCCCATACATCCGCTTTGCGTTTAAGTTTGCCCAAAAGTGGCACTAAATTATTATTTCTAAATTGTTCTGGGTTACGTGTTACCACGATGCCCAAATACTCCATCTTCTCCCCAATTTTTAATTGCGGGATTCCTATCCCATCCATATTGCTTACCGAATCCACTGGTAAGAGTGTTGATTTTTCCCAGTTTATCACTAGGCCCGAGAATCGTCCAAACGCTTCTACTATTTGAACTGCAGTTTTAAGGGAGGTTGTAGAGTTGCCCAAGAAAAGGAGGATATCGTCCGCATATAGCGCGACTTTTTCCTCCTCTGCTCCTCTCTGGAACCCCTGTATTTCCTGTCTAGCTCTAATAGCAGTTGCCAAGGGCTCAATTGCCAAGGCGAAAAGGAGAGGGGACAGTGGACATCCCTGTCTCGTTCCCCTCTCCAATTCAAACGACTGTGAAACTTCATTATTTATTTTTATTTTAGCCCTTGGGGAATTATACAGTAGCTTTATCCATTTAATACAGGATGGACCAAACCCAAACTTCTCCAGAGTGTACCAGAGATAGTCCCACTCCAGACTATCAAAGGCCTTGGTGGCATCTAATGATAGGATAGATCTATCTCCCGCATTCTCCGTCGGGGTCTGTAGGTTTAGGTACAGCCTTCTTATGTTTATACTCGTGGACCTATTTGGAATAAATCCAGACTGGTCTGGGTGTATTAATTTCTGAATAAATTTGTTTATTCTCGTTGCCAGTACCTTAGCCAAGATTTTTACATCTGAGCAGAGCAAAGATATCGGTCTATAAGATGATGTATCTAGTTGATCCTTTCCTTCCTTCTGGAGCACTATAATAATTGCTTCTTGCATTGAAGTGGGTAGCCTTCCTCCTTCTATCGCCCAATTCAGCGTTTTTAGCAATTCCGGGAGCAGCACCTCACCGTATTGCTTATAAATCTCTGCTGGTAGGCCATCCGGCCCTGGGGACTTTTGATTAGACAGTCCTTTAACTGCCTGTTGTAATTCCAGTAATGTAATTGGGGATTCCATAGCATTTCTATCCTCCTCTGATAGAACTGGGGTTCCTATTTCTCTAAAGAATTCTTCCATTTGCACTTTAGCTTCCCCCTTTTTTGATCTATAGAGCTCTTTATAATATACTGCAAACGTGTCCACTATTACCGATATTTCAGATGATATCCCACCTCCTACCGTCCTAACTGCGGGAATGTTAGAGGGCGCCGTATTAGTTTTCGCTAGGAGGGCCAGAGTATGGCCCACACTTTCCCCTTCAGAAAAAGCGCTCTGCTCCTGGAATAGGCGCTTATTTTCAACTTTCTTGTTGATCACCAGCTTATATTCCTGTTGCTTCTCCAACCATAACCGTTGTTTAGTCAATGTTGGATTTTCCACATATTGCTTTTCTGCTTCTAGAACCTCTTCCCTGATTTTCTCCTCCCATTCCCTAGAGTTCCTCTTGATCTTAGTTACCTGCTGGATCAATATACCCCTGAGGAACGCCTTCAGGGCGTCCCACACCACTCCCTCTGGTGCTGTCCCTGTGTTGAAATCCAGGAATTCCCTTAATTTGATTCCAATTTCTTCTGATTTCCCTATCACTTCTAGCCAAAAGGGACTTATTTTCCAATTACTTGGAGAACGTTTTTTCCCTGTGCTCAGTGACAGCACCAGAGGAGAATGATCAGAAACCCCTCTTGGGTAGTAGGATATCTTACTAACTGCCTGTAAACTTGCACAGTTTCCCAGGGCCATGTCTATTCTTGATAATGTAGAATATGTACTTGAAAAGCAGGAGTACTGCCGCGTATCTGGATATTTCACCCTCCAAATATCCCACCACCCAACCTCTTTCAAAAATTGACTTAGATGCCCTTCTCCTTCCCCTGGGCTCTGTGTCCCCGGTGGAAATCTATCCATTGTTCTATTTAGCACGTTATTTAAGTCTCCAACCACTAATACCGGAATATTTACCTTGTTTACCACAAATTCTGTTAATTTATACAAGACCTCCATCTTAAAGGGAGGAGGTATATAGATATTCGCCAGTACATATGGTACCTTTTCTATCAAACAGTGCAAAAAAATATAGCGACCCAGTTCATCTATTCTAGACTCTATACATGCAAATGATACGCCTGTCTTTACCATTATGCTCACTCCTCTAGAGTAAGAAGAGTGGACAGAATGGTACTGGCTTTGATATTTTTTTTTATTGACCAATTTTAACTTTGTTTCTTTAGTCAAGTGGGTCTCTTGAATACATATTACTTCCACCCCATACCCCTCCAGAGTAGTGAAAATTGCGGCTTTTTTCCCTGGGTCCCCCATCCCCCGCACATTCCAGGAGCCTATATTTATCATTTTAGGTCTCATACCCATCCAGGCATATCAAACAGAAAAAATCCCTTAACATCATATATAAGAGAAAAAGAAAAAAGGAAGAAAGGAAAAAAAAAATGTGTATACAATTTTTGAATATACCTAGGGAAAAAAAGCATTTAAATGTACCTTCAAGTACATTTCCTTCTCTTGTGCTTAATAAGTGATACGTGATACCTGTGCTTTGATATAATTTTGCCCCCCCCTCCCCCCTCCCCCCTTGCCTATCTAGGCCAACCCTTAGGGCTATACCTGTGACCTCTTCCTTCCATCCTTCCCTTACATTACCCTTATCACCCATATCTGTCATGGTCCCGTGCGAACACCTCCCCAACACCCGCTCCAAAAAAAAAAAAAAAATAAAAAAAAAAATAATAATAAATAAATAAAAAAAGATTGTGTATGTATATATATATACACATACATATATACATATATACATACACATACATACACACACACACCCGCACACATATATATATATATATAAAAAGAGAAAATGTGTATATATAAATAAAAAAAAAAAAAAAAAAAAAAAAAAAAAAAAAATTGTAAATTCCCCCTCTCCCCCCACAAGTAGTGGGTTTCTTATTTCTTATTTAATGTGCACACATATTAACGTGTGAATATAAATATATATTTCTTTTCATCCCCCCCAGCTTCCCCCTACCCCATTATATGTCTATCCATATCCTAACTTCTATTTTTAGTATTAATTCTTAATATGTGTTTAAAGTGCATTTGCTTTTCTATTCCTTTCCTCCTTGGTATTTCAAAAAATAATTCCTTCTTATTCCAAAAAACCCCCCAAAAAGAAAAAAAAAAAAAAAAAAAAAAAAAAAATTTCCCAACCCCCCCCCCCCCCCCAAAAAAAATAAATAAATAAATAAATAAATAAATAAATAAAAAACCCCGAACCCCCCCCTCCCCCTCATTACATTCCCAATTTATAACCCTTATTCAGTATACTCCATAATATCCAGTCAATCAGCTCATAGTTTCCTGTGCTTTATTCTGTTCCAGCCACTGTGCTGCTTTTCCTGGTGTATCGAAAAATTGGGGGCCTTCTACAGTCATTATTCTTAGACGTGCTGGATACAATAGCGCATATTTGATTTTATTCTTTAACAGGTTACGTTTAATAGGCATAAACTCCGCCCTACGTTTACTAAGTTCTGGAGAAAAATCTGGGAATAATGAGATCCTTGAACCATTGTAGAATATGTCTCCTTTTTCTCTTGCTTTTTGCAATGCTGCTGCTTTATCAGTAAAATTAAGAAACTTCAAGAGTAGGGGCCGGGGATGTCCATCCCTGAGGTGTGCTCTGAACGGGACTCTATGGGCCCTTTCTATTGCAAAAAGTGGTGAAAAGGCATCTTCCCCAAAAGTTTCTCCGAACCATTTCTCAAAGAACCCTATGGGGTCAGTACCCTCACTGTGTTCCGGGAGGCCCACCACCCGAATATTGTTTCTACGTAACCTGTTTTCGATTTCATCAAGTTTGAATGCCTGCCATCCATTTTGTTCCTTTAATTCTTGCATCTGTTGTTTTAATGTATGCACCTCATCCTCTACTTGGCTCACTCTCTCTTCCACTGATGTTACCCTTTGTACAGTCTTTTGCAGTTCCTGGCCCATTATCACTAATTCTCCCTTTATTTCTTTTATCTGATCAGACAAGTTATTCAGTGACCCCCTACATGCGTTTATGGCGCTTAATATCTCCTTCAATGTTGGCTCTTCCTCCCGCCTGGGGTCATCAACTGTATTTGCTGAGGTGACTTCTGCAAAAGTTTTTGCTGATGCCATTGCACCCCCCCTTGGGGCTCCACCACCAGGTTCTTTTTTATTTTGGGAGCTGATGAGCCTTGCCCACCATTTTTCCTATCTGTTGCTGTCCCTATTTGATTTTTAACCTGTGTTTGTGGGTGCTGAGCCACTTTTCCAGGTGACTTTACCAAAATATGTGGAGACTGTTCCAATTTAGCTGCCGCCACCGCTGCAGCCACCTGCGCTGCTTTCTCCTTATCCTTGGCCGCACGTGTTATTTGAGGGCATCCACTCTCCTGGTTAGACTGTCCCTTTTTTGTGGTTGCTGCCATTCTTCAGAGAGATAGGGCCAAAAAAAAAAAAAAAAAAAGGAAAATAACTTTTTTCCTTCCCCCCTTTTCTTTTTCAATAGTGTTCCTGGTATACCAATCCACTCAAAAATAATCACCAACGGTCACCAGTCAATGCTCATTGTACCCTCACACAAAATACTTTAGTGGCTCTTATTTTAAGCTGTTTCTACTACTGCTACTGTGCTTACACAAGTTCCCTCCAGTCCTGTGCACTGTTGCCTGCTACTTCATGTATCTTTTTTGAGAGCCATCAACAGGAGAAAAAAACGAGAGAGGCATAAGTATCAGCTCAGCAATAGCGCTAGCATTCCATCGACATTTCAGTTCCAGTAGCATTTATTTTACAATCCGTTACTCACGTGACCTGTCCGAGGAGAAAAAGTCCCGGTGTCCTGAAGTATTTATATTGAATCTCATAGGGACAGAGCAGAGCGGGGGAGAAATCTGGATTTCAATACCTTTGTGCTTTCAATAAAAAGTTCTTTTATAAACTGAAGCCAAGAATAAGAAAGATCAGGCAAATATTTCAACAGCTGTGTCTTTTTTTTTTCTTTCCCTCCTTCACTCAGAGCACAGAGCACACTATCAGCGTTCAGCTGGTTCAACAAAATACTGTGAGAAGAGGGGACATGCACAGCTACTCCCTGGCTGTACACTCACTCCTCCATCCAGACAAGTTATGCTGTGCAGTGTAGGATCTCTGCTATTGTTAGTGAGATGAAAGAGTCTCTGTGCAGAGGGGGGGGGGAGACTAGTACGGAGCTGCTAGTCACCTGATCTCCCAGCTGAGAATGCAGTGTGCAGAGGATACAGACAGGATTCCCCTCAGACGCCGCACGAAGGAGGGGGAACCAGGAGGGGGGACCCAGCTGAGTTCTGACGGCTCCACGATGTCAACAGCTGCTGCTGTAGGAAGGCATTGGAGTAGGTAAGATTTTTAGCTGTTCACTGTGCTATCCTATGCAGTGTAGGATGCACGCTGCTCAGGCATTGAAAGGAGGACTCCCACGCAGAGGGGGAGGGGGGGGGCTGGAGCGAGGCAGCTCGAGCTCACACGGACATCTCACTCCTCACACACTCACACCTTGCACATCCGGTCACGCCCCGTCCTTCTCTGACACTTTTTAAACAGCTTTTTTCTTTTCTTTTTTTCCTTTTTGCTAATTAAGGGGAGTGTTTAATTGTTAACAGGGGAGTGTCTAATTGTTAACAGGTGAGTATATAAGTGTCTGTAAAAACTCCATAAGAGCTGGCTCCTTGCTAAGAGTGGATCTGATGTGGAATTTCTGATTAGAAGTGGAATTTTTTTTACAAGTGGAAGAGTTAAAAACCAGGAGTTTAAAACAGAGTTAAGACAGGAGTCTTCTAAAACTGTAAGTATCATCTTAATCTTCATACAAGTAATTATATTGTAACTGGGAAATGAGTGCTAGCAGGGTTGAAGGTTTTGCTCAGTGCACAGCGTGTCACATGTATGCAAAATTGGTGCAACAGCTCCAAGATGGATACCGCTGTGACAGATGTGAGCAGGTTGCCCTTCTGGAAGCTCGTATTAGAGATCTGGAGGAGCAAGTTGCAACACTGGGTAGAAATAACAACCTTGAAAGGGGTCCTCTGCTCGCTGAGCAAGTGGTCAGTAAGGTTGATGTGGAGGGTGGAGGGGCAAGTCAGGATTATCAGATAGGGAGATGGGTTAATGCAGTTAGAGGGAGTGGAAGGGGCGTGAAGAAAGGGAAGGCCAGTCCTGTATTTGTGCATCAAAACAAATTTGCCAAGTTGGGTGATGATGTGGAGGTGGCAAACACAGAGGTGGCAGCCCTAGATGTTACTGCTACCCCTAACAGCCGGGAGAGCAACCCATCTAGTAGAGGTGGGGAGGGGAGTGCAGGTAGGCCTAGACAGTTGGTGGTAATAGGGGATTCTATAATCAGAAGGACTGATAGAATAATTTGTCGCCAGGATCGCTTCAACCGAATGGTTTGCTGTCTCCCTGGTGCCAGGGTTCGGCATGTGGTGGACCGGGTGGATAAATTACTGGGAGGGGCTGGGCATGACCCAGCTGTCTTGGTCCACGTTGGAACCAATGACAGTATACATGGAAGGTGGAGGCTCCTTAAGAATCAATTTAAAGAACTAGGCTGCAAGATGAAGGGAAGGACCTCCAAGGTGATATTCTCTGAAATATTGCCTGTGCCATGCGCAACACAGGAAAGGCAGGGGGAGATTAGAGAGCTGAATGCATGGCTAAAGACCTGGTGTAGGAAGGAGGGATTTGGGTTTCTAGAGCACTGGGCTGACTTTTCATTGGGGTGCAACCTATATGCTAAAGACGGTTTGCACTTGAATGGAAGGGGGTCTGCTGTGCTGGGGGAGAGGTTTATGGGAATGCTGGAGGAGTATTTAAACTAGGATTGAGGGGGGAGGGTGAATTAGAATTACATCGAGCAGACAGGTCAGTTAGTGGTCAGACATTAATGGAGAGTGGAATGGGGATAGATGGGGGAAGGGTTATGGCAGGTGACAATAAAGTTCCCATGTTGCAAACAGCCATTGGAAATAATAGTGCCATTTGTACTACTATAAATTATATGAAAAACACCAGAGAAAAAAAATGTAACAATACATTTAAGTGTTTGTTCACCAATGCCAGAAGTCTGCCAAGCAAAACAGGTGAGCTGGAAGCTCTGGTGCATGAGGAGAGCTATGATGTAATCGGTATTGCTGAAACTTGGCTTCAATCCTCACATGACTGGGCTATTAATATTCCTGGCTATGCTCTCTTTCGGAAAGACAGGGTAAAAAGGAAAGGTGGAGGGGTCTGTCTCTATGTGAGAAGTGACCTCAAAGCAAGCGTGAAAGAGAACCTGGTTGATGGAGAGTGTGATGAGGCTGAAGCATTATGGGTGGAACTGCATACAGATGTGCGTAGTTCAAAATTAATCATTGGAGTTTGTTATAAACCACCCAATGTTAATGAGGAGGTGGAGACTCAGCTTCTTGCACAGATGGAAAGGGCTGTAAGGTCTGGGACGGTGATAATAATGGGGGATTTTAACTACCCAGAAATTGACTGGATTAATGGCACTTCTGGGACAGTTAAAGGACAAAAATTTAAAAACCTATTGCAGGACAATTTTATGGTGCAGTTTATTGAGGCCCCAACTAGGAATGATGCCCTGTTGGACCTGATAATCTCAAACCATGCAGAGCTTATTACTAATGTTCAGATAAAGGAACACCTGGGTAGCAGTGATCATAACATGATTTCATTTAATATTAACTATAAGCAAGAAATACATACAGGAAATATTAAAACACTAAATTTTAAGAGAGCAAATTTTCCAAGGATGAGGGCTGCTCTCCAGGACTTGGACTGGGAGGGACTATTGGCACAGCTGAACACAGAACAGAAATGGGAATTCTTCAAAAAGACTGTGTGGAACCTCACTGCAAAGTATGTTCCCATGGGCAATAAGTTTAAAAGGCTAAAAATAAAACCTATGTGGCTCACGGTCAAAGTTAAAAAAGCTATAAACAAAAAGAAAGCAGCTTTTAAAAAATATAAAAATGAAGGAACACTAGTGTTGTTTAAATGTTACAAAGAATATAACAGGATATGCAAAAAGGAAATCAAGGAAGCAAAAATTCAAAACGAACGACAGATTGCAAAAGATAGTAGGACAAACCCCAAAAAATTCTTTAAATATATTAATAGTAAAAAGGTGAAGTCTGAGCATGTAGGCCCCTTACAAAATAATCTAGAGTGGGTGACTGGGGACAAAGAGAAGGCAAATTTATTAAATGTTTTCTTCAGCTCTGTGTATACAATGGAGCATGGGGGAGCTCATGTCCAAAATGGGGGTGGGAGTGACACAGCCTCAAATCCACAATGGCTCAAAAGTGATATGGTCCAGAAATATTTAGACAGAATAAAGGTGGATAAAGCACCTGGACCTGATGGCATCCATCCACGGATCCTAGGTGAGTTGAGCTCTGTCATTTCAAAGCCACTGTATCTAATATTTAGGGACTCATTAAAGACAGGAATAGTACCACTGGATTGGCGCAGGGCCAATGTGGTGCCCATATTTAAAAAGGGAACAAAGTCTTTACCAAGTAACTATAGACCTGTTAGTCTAACTTCTATAGTTGGGAAGATACTGGAACGTTTAATAAAAGACCACATGGATGAGTTCTTGAAGGAAAAAAACTATTTAAGCAGCAGACAACATGGATTCATGAAAGACAGAAGTTGTCAGACAAACCTGATTTCCTTTTATGAAGAGGTAAGTAAAACCCTGGACAGAGGCGTGGCTGTGGACGTGATATATTTGGATTTTGCAAAAGCGTTCGATACAGTTCCGCACACACGGCTCATGTGTAAGGTAAGGTCTACAGGATTGGATATATCAGTTTGTAAATGGATAGAAAATTGGCTGAAAGACAGAATTCAGAGAGTCGTGGTTAATGATTCTTACTCTGAATGGTCCAATGTTATCAGTGGTGTACCCCAAGGTTCAGTGCTGGGACCCTTACTTTTCAATATATTTATAAATGATATTGGGTCTGAGATCAAAAGTAACATTTCTGTCTTTGCAGATGACACCAAGCTATGCAGTGGAATAACGTCCTTGCAGGATGTCTCCAATTTACAAGCCGACCTCAATGCTCTGTCTAATTGGGCGACTAAGTGGCAGATGAGGTTTAATGTAGATAAATGTAAAGTTATGCACTTGGGGGCTAAGAATATGCATGCATCATACATACTAGGGGGAGTACAACTGGGGGGATCTGTAGTGGAGAAGGATCTGGGGGTTTTAGTTGATCATAAGCTCAATAATGGCATGCAATGCCAAGCTGCGGTTTCCAAAGCAAGCAAAGTCCTTTCTTGTATTAAGAGAGGTATGGACTCCAGAGACAGAGATATAATTTTGCCCCTGTACAAGTCATTAGTAAGACCTCATCTGGAATATGCAGTTCAGTTTTGGGCACCAGTTCTCAAAAAGGACATCGGAGAACTGGAGAAAGTGCAGAGAAGGGCAACCAAACTGATAAGAGGCATGGAGGAGCTCAGCTATGAGGAAAGATTAGAGGAACTGAATTTATTCACTCTTGAGAAGAGGAGAATAAGGGGGGATATGATCAACATGTACAAATATATAAGAGGTCCATACAGTGAACTTGGTGTTGAGTTATTCACTTTACGGTCAACACTGAGAACAAGGGGGCACTCTTTACGTCTAGAGGAAAAGAGATTTCACCTCCAAATACGGAAAGGTTTCTTCACAGTAAGAGCTGTGAAAATGTGGAACAGACTCCCTCCAGAGGTGGTTCTGGCCAGCTCAGTAGATTGCTTTAAGAAAGGCCTGGATTCTTTCCTAAATGTACAGAATATAACTTGAGTATTAAGATTTGTAGGTAAAGTTGATCCAGGGTAAATCCGATTGCCTCTCGGGGGATCAAGAAGGAATTTTTTCCCCTGCTGTAGCAAATTGGATCATGCTCTGCTGGGGTTTTTTGCCTTCCTCTGGATCAACTGTGGGAATGGAGTTGGGTGTATAGGATTTTACTGTGTTTTTTATTTTTGTTTTTTTATTTTTTGTGGTTGAACTGGATGGACTTGTGTCTTTTTTCAACCTGACTAACTATGTAACTATGTAACTATGTAACTATGTATCTTGTATCATGTATGCAGTATCTGACCATCTCCTGTATCATGTATGCAGTCTCTGACCATTTCCTGTATCATGTATGCAGTCTCTGACCATCTCCTGTATCATGTATGCAGTCTCTGACCATCTCTGAGAGCTAACCATTAAAGATTTGTTCATACATTTTGAAACCAGTACCAGAGCTGTGTGAGTCTCGGTTATTCTGGGGAATGGAATGGATCGTGTCTGTTGGATGGTTGGAGTGTCAGATAAGCTGTCGTGGCTGATGCAATAGGAATATCGTAAACGGTGGTGACCGTTACACTGACCATCTCCTGTATTATGTCTGCAGTCTCTGACCATCTCCTGTAGTATGTCTGCAGTCTCTGACCATCTCCTGTATCATGTCTGCACACTCTCTGACCGTCTCTTTTATGATGTATGCAGTCTCTGACCACCTCCTGTAGTTGATCTGCAGTCTCTGACCATCTCTTGTATCATGTATGCAGTCTCTGACCATCTCCTGTAGTATCTATGCAGTCTCTGACCATCTCTTGTATCATGTATGCAGTCTCTGACCATCTCCTGTATCATGTATGCAGTCTCTGACCATCTCCTGTATCATGTATGCAGTCTCTGACCATCTCTTGTATCATGTATGCAGTCTCTGACCATCTCCTGTATCATGTATGCAGTCTCTGACCATCTGTATCATGTATGCAGTCTCTGACCATCTCCTGTATCATATATGCAGTCTCTGCCCATCTCCTGTAGCATGTCTGCAGTCTCTGACCATCTCCTGTAGTATGTCTGCAGTCTCTGACCATCTCCTGTATCATGTCCACACACTCTCTGACCGTATCTTGTATCATGTATGCACTCTCTGACCATCTCTTGTATCATGTATGCACTCTCTGACCATCTCTTGTATCATGTATGCAGTCTCTGACCATATCCTGTATCATGTATGCACTCTCTGAACATTTCCTGTATCATGTATGCAGTCTCTGACCATCTCCTGTATCATGTATGCATTTTCTGACCATCTCTTGTATCATGTATGCAGTCTCTGACCATCTCTTGTATCATGTATGCAGTCTCTGACAACCTCTTGTATCATGTATGCAGTCTCTGACCATCTCCTGTATCATGTATGCAGTCTCTGACCATCTCCTGTATCATGTATGCAGTCTCTGACCATCTCCTGTATCATGTATGCAGTCTCTGACCATCTCCTGTGTCATGTATGTAGTCTCCGACCATCTCCTGTATCATGTATGCAGTCTCTGACCATCTCCTGTAGTATGTCTCTAGTCTCTGACCATCTCCTGTATCATGTCCACACTCTCTCTGATCGTATCTTGTATCATGTATGCAGTCTCTGACCATCTCCTGTATCATGTATGCAGTCTCTGACCATCTCTTATATCATGTATGCAGTCTCTGACCAACTCCTGTATTATGTATGCCGTCTCTGACCATCTCCTGTATCATGTCTGCACACTCTCTGACTATCTCCTGTATCATGTCTGCACACTCTCTGACCGTATCTTGTATCATGTATGCAGTCTCTGACAATCTCTTGTATCATGTATGCAGTCTCTGGCCATCTCTTGTATCATTTATGCAGTCTCTGGCCATCTCCTGTATCATGTATGCAGTCTCTGACCATCTCCTGTATCATGTATATAGTCTCTGAACATTTACTGTATCATGTATGCAGTCTCTGACCATCTCCTGTATCATGTATGCAGTCTCTGACCATCTCCTGTAGTATGTCTGCAGTCTCTGACCATCTCCTGTATCATGTCTCCACACTCTCTGACTGTCTCTTGTATCATGTATGCAGTCTCTGACCATCTCTTGTATCATGTATGCAGTCTGTAACTATCTCCTGTGTCATGTATGCAGTCCCTGACCATCTCCTGTAGTATGTCTGCAGTCTCTGACCATCTCCTGTATCATGTCTCCACACTCTCTGACTGTCTCTTGTATCATGTATGCAGTCTCTGACCATCTCCTGTATTATATCTGCAGTCTCTGACCATCTCCTGTAGTATGTCTGCATTCTCTGACCATCTCTTGCAACATGTATGCAGTCTCTGACCATCTCCTGTATCATGTATGCACTCTCTGAACATTTCCTGTATCATGTATGCAGTCTCTGACCATCTCCTGTATCATGTATGCATTTTCTGACCATCTCTTGTATCATGTATGCAGTCTCTGACAACCTATTGTATCATGTATGCAGTCTCTGACCATCTCCTGTATCATGTATGCAGTCTCTGACCATCTCCTGTATCATGTATGCAGTCTCTGACCATCTCTTGTATAATGTATGCAGTCTCTGACCAACTCCTGTATTATATCTGCACACTCTCTGACCATCTCCTGTATCATGTATGCACTCTCTGACCATCTCTTGTATCATGTATGCACTCTCTGACCATCTCTTGTATCATGTATGCAGTCTTTGACCATCTCCTGTATCATGTATGCACTCTCTGAACATTTCCTGTATCATGTATGCAGTCTCTGACCATCTCCTGTATCATGTCCGCAGTCTCTGACCGTATCTTTTATCATGTATGCATTTTCTGACCATCTCCCGTATCATGTCTGCACACTCTCTGACCATCTCCTGTATCATGTATGCACTCTCTGACCATCTCTTGTATCATGTATGCACTCTCTGACCATCTCTTGTATCATGTATGCACTCTCTGACCATCTCTTGTATCATGTATGCAGTCTGTGACCATCTCCTGTATCATGTATGCACTCTCTGAACATTTCCTGTATCATGTATGCAGTCTCTGACCATCTCCTGTATCATGTCCTCAGTCTCTGACCGTATCTTTTATCATGTATGCATTTTCTGACCATCTCTTGTATCATGTATGCAGTCTCTGACCATTTCTTGTATCATGTATGCAGTCTCTGACCATCTCTTGTATCATGTATGCAGTCTCTGACCATATCCTGTATCATGTATGCAGTCTCTGACCATCTCCTGTAGTATGTCTGCAGTCTCTGACCATCTCCTGTATCATGTCCGCACTCTCTCTGACCGTATCTTGTATCATGTATGCAGTCTCTGACCATCTCCTGTATCATGTATACAGTCTCTGAACATTTCCTGTATCATGTATGCAGTCTCTGACCATCTCCTATATCATGTATGCAGTCTCTGACCATCTCTTGTATCATGTATGCAGTCTGTAACTATCTCCTGTATCATGTCTGCAGTCCCTGACCATCTCCTGTAGTATGTCTGCAGTCTCTGACCATCTCCTGTATCATGTCTCCACACTCTCTGACTGTCTCTTGTATCATGTATGCAGTCTCTGACCATCTCCTGTATTATATATGCAGTCTCTGACCATCTCCTGTAGTATGTCTGCAGTCTCTGACCATCTCCTGTAGTATGTCTGCATTCCCTGACCATCTCCTGTATCATGTCTGCACCCTCTCTGACCATCTCCTGTATCATGTCCGCAGTCTCTGACCGTATCTTGTATCATGTATGCATTTTCTGACCATCTCTTGTATCATGTATGCAGTCTCTGACCATCTCTTGTATCATGTATGCAGTCTCTGACCATCTCCTGTATCATGTATGCAGTCTCTGACCATCTCTTATATCATGTATGCAGTCTCTGACCAACTCCTGTATTATGTATGCCGTCTCTGACCATCTCCTGTATCATGTCTGCACACTCTCTGACTATCTCCTGTATCATGTCTGCACACTCTCTGACCGTATCTTGTATCATGTATGCAGTCTCTGACAATCTCTTGTATCATGTATGCAGTCTCTGGCCATCTCTTGTATCATTTATGCAGTCTCTGGCCATCTCCTGTATCATGTATGCAGTCTCTGACCATCTCCTGTATCATGTATATAGTCTCTGAACATTTACTGTATCATGTTTGCAGTCTCTGACCATCTCCTGTATCATGTATGCAGTCTCTGACCATCTCCTGTAGTATGTCTGCAGTCTCTGACCATCTCCTGTATCATGTCTCCACACTCTCTGACTGTCTCTTGTATCATGTATGCAGTCTCTGACCATCTCTTGTATCATGTATGCAGTCTGTAACTATCTCCTGTGTCATGTATGCAGTCCCTGACCATCTCCTGTAGTATGTCTGCAGTCTCTGACCATCTCCTGTATCATGTCTCCACACTCTCTGACTGTCTCTTGTATCATGTATGCAGTCTCTGACCATCTCCTGTATTATATCTGCAGTCTCTGACCATCTCCTGTAGTATGTCTGCAGTCTCTGACCATCTCCTGTAGTATGTCTGCATTCTCTGACCATCTCTTGCAACATGTATGCAGTCTCTGACCATCTCCTGTATCATGTATGCACTCTCTGAACATTTCCTGTATCATGTATGCAGTCTCTGACCATCTCCTGTATCATGTATGCATTTTCTGACCATCTCTTGTATCGTGTATGCAGTCTCTGACAACCTATTGTATCATGTATGCAGTCTCTGACCATCTCCTGTATCATGTATGCAGTCTCTGACCATCTCCTGTATCATGTATGCAGTCTCTGACCATCTCTTGTATAATGTATGCAGTCTCTGACCAACTCCTGTATTATATCTGCACACTCTCTGACCATCTCCTGTATCATGTATGCACTCTCTGACCATCTCTTGTATCATGTATGCACTCTCTGACCATCTCTTGTATCATGTATGCAGTCTTTGACCATCTCCTGTATCATGTATGCACTCTCTGAACATTTCCTGTATCATGTATGCAGTCTCTGACCATCTCCTGTATCATGTCCGCAGTCTCTGACCGTATCTTTTATCATGTATGCATTTTCTGACCATCTCCCGTATCATGTCTGCACACTCTCTGACCATCTCCTGTATCATGTATGCACTCTCTGACCATCTCTTGTATCATGTATGCACTCTCTGACCATCTCTTGTATCATGTATGCACTCTCTGACCATCTCTTGTATCATGTATGCAGTCTGTGACCATCTCCTGTATCATGTATGCACTCTCTGAACATTTCCTGTATCATGTATGCAGTCTCTGACCATCTCCTGTATCATGTCCTCAGTCTCTGACCGTATCTTTTATCATGTATGCATTTTCTGACCATCTCTTGTATCATGTATGCAGTCTCTGACCATTTCTTGTATCATGTATGCAGTCTCTGACCATCTCTTGTATCATGTATGCAGTCTCTGACCATATCCTGTATCATGTATGCAGTCTCTGACCATCTCCTGTAGTATGTCTGCAGTCTCTGACCATCTCCTGTATCATGTCCGCACTCTCTCTGACCGTATCTTGTATCATGTATGCAGTCTCTGACCATCTCCTGTATCATGTATACAGTCTCTGAACATTTCCTGTATCATGTATGCAGTCTCTGACCATCTCCTATATCATGTATGCAGTCTCTGACCATCTCTTGTATCATGTATGCAGTCTGTAACTATCTCCTGTATCATGTCTGCAGTCCCTGACCATCTCCTGTAGTATGTCTGCAGTCTCTGACCATCTCCTGTATCATGTCTCCACACTCTCTGACTGTCTCTTGTATCATGTATGCAGTCTCTGACCATCTCCTGTATTATATATGCAGTCTCTGACCATCTCCTGTAGTATGTCTGCAGTCTCTGACCATCTCCTGTAGTATGTCTGCATTCCCTGACCATCTCCTGTATCATGTCTGCACCCTCTCTGACCATCTCCTGTATCATGTCCGCAGTCTCTGACCGTATCTTGTATCATGTATGCATTTTCTGACCATCTCTTGTATCATGTATGCAGTCTCTGACCATCTCTTGTATCATGTATGCAGTCTCTGACCATATCCTGTATCATGTATGCAGTCTCTGACCATCTCTTGTATCATGTATGCAGTCTGTGACAATCTCCTGTATCATGTATGCAGTCTCTGACCAGGGATGGACTGGCCATTGGGACTACAGGGAGTTTCCCGTTGGGCCGATGGCTCAGTGGGCCGGCTTCAGTGACAGCGGACCGCCGCCCCCCTCCGCTCCTCTGTCTCTCCCTTCCCGCAGCGCTCACCTCCTCTTCCTGCCCACAGCGCTCACCTAGGGGGAACAAAGAAGCAGGGGGAGGACCAGACGAGCAGGGGGGACGACAGAGGAGCATGGGGGAGGGGACAGACAGATGACTCAACAGCTATGGCCTGGGAGTTTTTCACTTCTTCCTAATCTGGTCCCATAAGGGGGGCACCAAACTGATTCTTTGCCCCGGGTGAAATAATGTCTAGCTTCCCCACTGGTACTGCCTATAAGAGTACCAGTATCAGTCTTTCTACTCTAATAAAGTAGAACCGCTAGTGGCTAGTGAAGGGGGAGAGGGGGCTTGGGTGCGGGAGTTGTCCGGCCACTGTGGGAGAGACCTGTCAAAGTGGGCCAGTCTGGATGAAGTCCAGGGCCAAATTGTTGTCCCAGTTCAGCCCTGTCTCTGACCATCTCTTGTATCATGTATGCAGTCTGTGACTATATCCTGTATCATGTTCGTACACTCTCTGACCATCTAGTGTAGTATTTCTGCAGGCCCAGACCATCTACATACTTGCCAACTGTCCCGAATTTCCCGGGACATTCACAGGATTTAGACCTTTGTCCCGGTCTTATCGATTCCCGTGGAATGTCCCGGGAAATCGTTTTTGTCCTGATTTTTATTTTTCCAGATTTGTATTATTTTTTTCCCCCGCCGCTAGAGGTCCGTGGCACTGGTCAATTCTGTCTCCGTCGCCATTTTACAGAAGACCAGCTGGTAGGGGAAGAAACAAGAGGCGGAGCCCGGGTGGCAATGAAAGCGATTGTAATAGAAATGGAGCTCCATTTCTATTGGCCGCTTTTTGCCACCCAGGCTCCGCCTCTTGGTTCTGTGAAAGGCACGGAGATGAACACAGTGACCATCCTGAGCGGTGCTGAGGCCCGATGGAGAGTCCTGGGTCCCAGCGCTGCGCTATCCCTGTCTGAGAGTGAGACTCTGCTGTCTCACTCTCACTGGCTGCCTCTTATCACATTGTGCCTCCCGGAGAGTAAGTGAAAGTCTGAGCAAGCAACTCTCCGGGTGGCTGCACGCCCACATGCATGAATGGGGGGGTCTGTACTCCTGGGGGGTGAATTATCCTGGGGGGGTCTGTACAGATGGAGGGGGTGAATTGTCCTGGGGGGGTCTGTACAGTTGGAGGGGAGTGAATTGTCCTGGGTGGGTCTGTACAGTTGGAGGGGGGATGAATTTTCCTGGGGGGGGTCTGTACAGATGGACAGGGGTGAATTGTCCTGGGGGGTCTGTACAGATGGGGGGTTATCTTGGGGGGGTCTGTACTCCTGGAGGGGGTCTGTACAGATGGGGCTGGTTTGTCCAGGGGGGTCTGTACTGATGGAGGAGGGGTTGGTTTATCCTGACGAGGGTCTATACTGATGGAGGGGGGTCTGTAATGAGGGAGGACTATGGGGGGAGGGGGGTAACGCCATGTTTGTCCGCACCGGGTGATACCAACCCTAGTGACGCCACTGGTAACTGGGGACAGCTGATGTAAGGAGGGACTCTACTGGGGACACCTGATGTAAGGAGGGACTCCGCTGGGAATGTCTGATGTAAGGAGGAACTCGGCTGGGGGCACCTGATGTAAGGACGGACTCCGCTGGGGGCACCTGATGTAAGGACGGACTCCGCTGGGGGCACCTGATGTAAGGACGGACTCTGCTGGGGGCACCTGATGTAAGACGGACTCCACTGGGGGCACCTGATGTAAGGACGGACTCCGCTGGGGGCACCTGATGTAAGGACGGACTCCGCTGGGGGCACCTGATGTAAGGACGGACTCTGCTGGGGGCACCTGATGTAAGGATGCATTCTGCTGGGGGCACCTGATGTAAGGACGGACTCTGCTGGGGCACCTGATGTAAGGACGCATTCTGCTGGGGGCACCTGATGTAAGGACGGTCTCTTCTGGGGGCACCTGATGGCATCTGGTGGCAGGTGACATGGCAGATGACACGCTCAGGGCTTCCAATGATTCAGCATTATGGTGAGTTGAATAATTTCATTCTTTATTACAAAGTAATAATAGAAATAATGCGCTTCAATCACTCTGACACCATAACATGATTGAAGCGCTAACACCAGGTATTTGGATTATCTATATCTGCTAATTTGTTAAACTTTCTGGAATACACATATTTATATTGTGGTGTAGGATCTGGGCCTGCTGTCCCTCCATCCATCTTTCTTTCTCCCTTTCTCTCTCCCTCTTTCTTTCTTTCTTTCCTTCTCCCTCTTTCTTTCTTTCTTTCCTTCTCCCTCCATCCATCCATCATCTCAGACTCTAACCACACCCCCTTCCAAGCCATGCCCATTCAAGCCACGCCCACTATCCCATGTAAACCATGCCTATTTTTCGCTTTGCGCACCGCGTTTTTCTATTATGCTACGCCACGCCCACAAATGAATACCCCACCCCTAATTATAACAAGGCTCCACCTACATGCAAAAAAGTGTCCCGTTTTATTTTTTTTTGCAATGTTGGCAACTATGCATCTATTGTATTATGGCTGCACAGTCTCTTACCATCTCTTATATCATATCCTCACAGTCTCATAGTGTAATATAGGTTGAAACAAGAGCCATCAATCTGGAGCCCAGAGTGGACCATTTGACTGAGCCCTGCACGGTGCACCTGAGTGGTGGTCACTAACAGCGTAGCAAGGCCAGTCTAAGGGGGGATCACCAGGGATGGACTGGCCATTGGGACTACAGGGAGTTTCCCGGTGGGCCGGTGGCTCAGTGGGCTGGCTTTAGTGATAACGGACCGCCACCCCCCTCTGCTCCTCTGTCTCTGCCTTCCCGCATCGCTCACCACCTCTCCCACCCCGCAGCGCTCACCTGGGGGGAACAAAAAGGCAGGGGGAGTACCTGAAAAGCAGGGGGGACGACAGAGGAGCATGGGGGAGGGGACAGACAGCTGACTCAACAGCTATGGCCTGGGAGTTTCTCACTTCTGCCTAATCTTGTCCCATAAGGGGGGGCACCGAACTTATTCTTTGCCCCGGGTGAAATAATGTCTAGCTTCCCCACTGGTACTGCCTATAAGAGTACCAGCACCAGCCGTTCTACTCTAATAAAGTAGAACGGCTAGTGAAGGGGGAGAGAGGGCTTGGGTGGCCAGGGGGGGGGGGGTCTAGGAGTTGTCCGGCCGCCATTGGAGAGACCTGTCAAAGTGGGCCAGTCTGGATGAAGTCCAGGGCCAAATTTCTGTCCCAGTCCAGCCCTGGGGATCACTGATGTAGGGGGCAGTGTATACAGTAAGGTAAGGCGACACGTTATATCAGTAAGCCCCCCCCCTTACCTTAGTGCATTCACTCTGCGGAAGGTGCTCTATGGTGACCAGAGTCCTCTCCACATTAGCGTTTCCATTTTAAATGCAAGTTGGAACTCTGTGGACAATGACATAAAGGGGAACGCTGATTAAAAGGGGAATGCAGTGGACTCTGATATAAGGTGATCTCATCACCAGAGCCCCCCTTACATTAGAGTTCCAACAAAGTCTGCAACATTCCCCCTTACATCAAATTTCCCCTTGCAGTGTAAGGAGGAATCCTGCACATTCTGATGTAATGGGGAACTCTGTGTTGGGTCATATTAACCTGACCTTCATGTAAATGGAGAAATATGGTTTTGACTCTTGTTATACCTTATACATATTGCTAGTAGCAGCTGCACAAATGTTATCGATTTTTGTGTGCGTGTAATATATATATATATATATATATATATATATATTTATTTATTTGATCAAAGAAGAATTGGTTAGAGAGAGTTCTAGAAACTGTAATTCATAGTTCATAGGATTTAAGGCTCTTTATATATGCATTTTTTACCGTTATTTTTTAACACTTGAATTATTTTTCCCATTATGGGCGTGAGTGGGGCCTCATATCTAAGGTTTGCCTAAGGCCTCACCAAGCCTAGAGCCGCCTCTGCCTGTCACCATCCAGGGTAAGGCACTACTTAGAGACTTAACCTGTGAGGCCCCGTACACACGGTCGGACAAAACCAATGAGAATGGTACGACGGACCGTTTTCATCGGTTCACCGCTGAAGTGGCCTGATGTGTGTACACACCATCGTTCCAAAAACCGATCGGGTCAGAACGCGGTGACGTCAAACACACGACGTGCTGAATAAAACGAATTTCAATGCTTCCAAGCATATGTCGACTTGATTCTGAGCATGCGCGGGTTTTGAACCAATGCTTCTCTGTACTAACCATCGGTTTGGACCGATCAGGCAGCGGTCCATCGGTTCGGTTTTGAAACATGTTTTAAAATTTTGGACCGAAGGAAAACAGACCGATGGGCTATACACACCGTCGGTTTGGACCGATGAAACTGAACCTCGGTCAATTCTCATCGGTTTTGTCCGACCGTGTGTACGGGGCCTGAGTCGTTAGATTTGGACCACCCTCTCCCCACAGGCAGGAAGAACTTATGGCTGGAGTTGAAGGACTCACTAACAGCTTTATCCAACCTTAAAATTCCATGCCCATATGCACCTCTGTCATCTGCAGACGTTCAGATGCAAAGACTGAGGCCCGGATTCACATACAGCGGCGCATAGTTATGCCGGCGCGTAATGAATATACGCTATGCCAATGTAGCGCAGATCGGCAAGCACAGTATTCACAAAGCACTTGCTCCCAAATCTACACTGGGTTCCCTCGGCGTAACTCGTTGTAAGTGGCAGTGGGCGTGAGCCATGCTAATGAGGCGTGACCCCATGTAAATGATGGGCCGAGCGCCATTAAGATACAAATAACGAACGGCGCATGCGCCGGCTCATGGACGTATCCCAGTGCGCATGCTCAGAATCACATCGGAACGAACGCCTAAGATACGTCGAATCACTGCCTACGACGTGAACGTAACTTACGCCCAGCCCTATTCATGTACTACGTAAACTACGTAAAAAACGACGACTGTGTTCCCTGGTGCAGCCATTTGCATTGAGGCTGCTGACTTACACCTGCTATATGAGGCTTAACTTTACGCCGGACGTACAACTTACGTAAACTGCGTATATTAATGCGCCAGGCGCAAGTACGTTCGTGAATCGGCGTATCTCACTCATTTGCATATTCAAATCGTAAATCAATGGGAGCGCCCCTTGCGGCCAGCGCAAATATGCGCCCACGATACGACGGTGTAGGAAACTTACGTCGGTCGGATGAAGCCTAGTTTCAGGCGTATCTTGCTTTCAGAGTCAGGCGCATAGATACTGTAACGGTCACCACTGTTTACAACCTTCCATCAACTACGACAGCTCATCTGACACACAGACAAACCAGCAGGCATCCCATTTCCCAGAATAACATGACTTGCTCCGTGTTCTCTGGTTTCAAAATGAAGACAACTTTAATGGTTCACTCTCAGCTTTTATACAGTTTTCAAGGCACATGAACAATCAAACTCTCCACCCACACCCTGGGGGGCTTCAATACACCTTCAGATGGCTAATTGCTAAACATTCTAGACATCTCGGCGCCGGGCTATAATTATGATGACATAATCACTGCACATTCCTTCATTAACAGAACTCAAACAAAACACCATCACACAATGATCTCTTCTCAATCCACATCCCTAGACAGACGTTCTGTCTCCGCATACAGTTTGGCAAGTTCCATTACACATCTTATATCAATAGAATTCACACAAAGCAGCATCACACAGTGAGAGGTCTTTCAGAAGCAGACTCAATTAGCATGTCACTAGCCAGGGCTAATCATAGAAATTAATCACTATTGACTGGTTGGGTCACAATTAACCAACAACTTGCAATATCTCAAGATCCTGCAATATGAACTATCAGTGATGTCCCCTGTCTTGTAATTTAGGATATAATTTCTCAGTCACCCTATGGCCCTATCGGACATAAGGTGACCCTAGACATAAGACTCCTTGGTGACGCCGGTACAGGAGTACCCCTCATCCTTACAAAGTCTCTATTTGTCCCGGGTCATTCCGTTACAGATACGATGGCGCATATGTGCACTTATGCGGCGTATCTCGAGATACGTCGGCATAAGTGCTACGTAAATCCGGGCCTGTGTGTTTTCGGATGCTTCTGTTAAAGCAAGTGCTGCTGTATCTAACCTGAAAACCATGGACACTTCAGGTTTCATTAATATTCTGATGCCGCGTACACACGATAATTTTTCGGCATTAAAAAAAACGACGTTTTTCGGCATGTAGAAAAAACAACGTTTTTCCAAATTCATCATTAAAACTATGTTGCCCACATACCATCGTTTTTAAAAAATGCTCTAGCAAAGCGCGGTGACGTACAACACGTACGACGGCACTATAAAGGGGAAGTTCCATGCGGATGACACCACCCTTGGGGTTGCTTAAGCTGATTTTGTGTTAGTAAAAGACGATTTGCGCTTTTCTGTCTGTTACAGCGTGATGAATGTGCTTACTCCATTACGAATGGTAGTTTTACCAGAACGAGCGCTACCGTCTCATAACTTGCTTCTGAGCATGCGCAGGTTTTTAACGTCATTTTAGCCCACACACGATCATTTTTTACAACCCGAAAAACGACATTGTTTAAAACATTGTTAAAAAATGCAGCATGCTCGAATTTTTTTTTTTTTCGTTTTTCAGAAGCCGAAAAATGATGTGAAGCCCACACACTATCATTTTAAATTACATTTTTTTAAAACAAAGTTTTTTTCATGCCGAAAAATGATCGTGTGTATGCGGCATCAGACGTTTGATTGCAATCAGAGCCCTAGTGAAACTCATTCGCTCTGACAGAGGGTCTAACTTTGTAGGAGCAGTAAAAGAACTTCAAATTCCTTCTAACTTGGATGTTCTCATGCCGCGCGCACACCGTCGTTTTTTGTGATGAAAAAAAATGACATTTTTAAAAACGTAATTTAAAATGATCGTGTCTGGGCAAAACGTCGTTTTTTGTCTTCTAAAAAACAACCCAAAAAAATTCGAACATGCTTCAATTTTTTATGTCGTTTTTCAAAATGTCGTTTTTTGTGTCATAAAAAATGACCGTGTGTGGGCTAAAACGATGTTTAAAACAACGTTTTTAAACCAGCGCATGCTCAGAAGCAAGTTATGACGTGAGCTTGAATGAAACAGAGTGCCATCGTATGTGCTGTACATAACCACGCTTTGCTAGAGCTTTTTGAAAAAACAATGGTGTGTAGGCAACGTTGTTTTATAAAATGAAGTTTGAAAAACATTGTTTTTTTTCATGATAAAAAACTATGTTTTTTTCCAAGACAAAAAACGACTGTGTGTACGTGGCATCAGAGTAGAAAGATACTTGAGTGAACAAGACTGCACATGAATATTCAACCCACCTCACTCTTCTCACATGGGAGGTGTTTGGGAGAGGAGGATAGGCCTGCAGAATTCTTGACTCTATCTTGCTACAAGTAGGAACTGCAAGGCATAGTCACGAATGTTGAGTGACATTTATGGCAGAGTTTACAGCTATCATTAACGCCAGACCTTTGACATCAATTTCAAGTGACTCTGAAGATCCAGTGGTCCTTGGTATGCCCCTCACTACACGTGACTGATGTGTATTCGGGCACACTGATAACTCTTCTCATACCAATGCATTCCAGTAGGCGCAGAATCCTTATGAACTTTTATTAGTACAAGATAGAGTAAAACTGAAACAGATACAAACAAGTACAATTAGTAAATAATCACACAATTAGAGCATCCCTAACTACCTAGCTAGAGACACAAAGATAAGTGTACCGGAGATGGATCAGTATGGCTGACGTGGGATAGAACTCAGCAGACATGTGTTTGCTTCCAAGGAGAAAATGGAAAGAAAGGCCTGGAGAAGGAGCAAAGCCTCATGGGATTGAAATACGGAGGCTTGCATGGGTCAAACTAATAAACTATTCTAGCTGACTGTATTAAGATAGAACAGGTGCAGCTAAACAGAATGTCCACTAGATGGCAGCATTGATTTAATTCAAACAAACTAAAGTCAATGAAGACTATGAGCCTTATTTAATGAAGGCATTACACCCCCCCTGCTTGGTTTCCCACGGATACCACACATCATGGCACTCCGGAGGAGAGTAACAAAACAAGTTCGGAAACAGGTCTGAGGAAAAGTTTAGGCTGGCCTTGCCTAATGACTTTGAGTTCAACTTTCCTGACGTGTCCATCTTCACTGGGAAACACTTGGGTTATCAAACCCAAAGGCCACTCGTTTCTCCTTAATTGAGAGTCTTTCATGAGAACAATGGCACCAGGCTCTAAGTTGGGCTTGCTATCTTGCCATTTGTTCCTGGTCTGTAGATTAGACAAGTATTGTTTCTTCCACTTGTTCCAAAAGGTGTCGGCTAACACTTGTACTCTTTTTCATTGACATCTGTATAAGTCCTTTGAGTCCAGATTGACTGAAGGAGCTGTGATCACCTCGACTTTCTGAGTGAGCAAAGTGGAAGGTGTAAGCAAGAAAGGATCTTCAGGATCATTGGGTATAGATGTCAAGGGTCTGGCATTCATTATTGCTGATACTTCAGCTATGAAGGTTGTCAGAGTCTCATGTGTGAGTTTTGAAGTTCCCACAAGTAACAGTCCCTCATTGTCTATAAAGGGGTTGAGTTTCCTTAGAGGACAGTTCTTTGGAATGCTCTTGCAATTTCGAAGACATTCTAGTGTCAGTGCATAAGTCTCTTGTTGGATACAGCGGATGATTACATTTTTCGCTTCTGTGAGCTCATCTACTGTATATGGCTTGTAACAATAATGCCAACCTTTGCAACAACTTGGTCTTGTAGGGGTGCCTGTAAAGGATCTGGCTATGTGAACCAAGCAAGCTGTAGCTCTTTGTAAGGACTTCCAAGTGGAGAACTTATCGAAGCGCTTGGATCCCAACAGTTGGTTAGAAATTGTTGTATGTAGTGTGGAAACCTGAGGACGGATGTCTGAGTCAGATTTAGGTTCTAACAGTACATATATCTCCTTTTCTGGAGTGGTAGGCACTGACTTGTACAGGAAGGGTGGTCCTGTGAGCCATGTAGTGTCTTTGAGACGGGATGCTGGCACAGACCTTGTGGCATGTTCTGCTGGGTTATGATCAGTTGAGACATAACGCCACTGGGTGGGCTGTGTAGACTTCCTGATCCTTAGGACTCTGTTGTGTACATAGACATAGAATCTCCTACTTTCATTGTAAATGTAGCCCAACACTACCTTGCTGTCTGTGTAAAACTCTGTATCCTCGAGTTCTATATCCATCTCAGATGTAATAAGTTCTGCTAGTTCTACTGCTAGTACAGCAGCACACAGTTCCAATCTTGGAATGGTGGTTTCAGGACATGGTGCTAGCTTGTCCTTACCCATAACGAACCCAATATGAATTTGGCCCTCGATGGCTACTGACTTGAGGTAGGTTACTGCTCCTATTGCCTTGACTGAAGCATCGTAGAATACACATAACTTTCTAGACTGAACCCTTTCAGGAGGAAAGTTGGTGTATGGTCTATGTATGTGTAGGTTAGATAAAGTCTTTAAAGAGTCTCTCCATGTTACCCATAATGTCTCTCTTTCTCAGGAGATAGTGGAGAGTCCCAATCACATCTGTCTGCAGTAAGCTCTCTAAGCAGAATCTTACCTTGGATGGTCACCGGTGCTGCAAACCCAAGTGGATCATACAGGCTGTTGATGGTGGATAGGACACCTCGCCGAGTGAAGGGTTTTGGCTCTTGGTCGACCTGAAAGGTAAGGGTGTCAGTCTTGAGGTCCCAGTTGAGTCCTAGACTGCGTTGCATAGGAAGGGAGTCTGTAGCTAAGTCCAGATCTTTGAAGTCCCTGGCATAATCTTGAGAAGGGAAGGCCTCCATGACGACCTTGTTGTTTGATGCTATCTTATGCAGTCTAAGATTTGAAGAGGCAAGTGTGCTTTGAGTCCTCTTTAGAGTGCAGCGGACACCTGGATGTTCGGGTTCGGGTCCGAACCCGAACTTTAAAAAAAAAGTTCGGGTTCGGGAACCCGAACACGAACCCCGAACCCCATTGTAGTCAATGGGACACGGACTTTTAGAAAAAAAAATGGTCCCTGCAGGTCCCTGCAAATTCAATAACCAGACCCTTTAGGTCTGGTATGGATATTAAGGGGAACCCCGCCATCAATTTAAAAAGATGACGTGCAGTTCCCCCTAAATATCCATAACCAGACCCTTCAGGTCTGGTATGGCTATTAAGGGGAACCCCGCCGTCAATTAAAAAAAAAATGACGTGCGGTTCCCCCTAAATATCCATAACCAAACCCGTTATACGAGCACGTTGACCTGGCCGGCCGCAGAAAAGAGGGGGGACAGAGTGCGCCCCCCCTCTCCTGAACCGCACCAGGCCACATGCCCTCAACATTGGGAGGGTGCTTTGGGGTGCCCCCCAAAGCACCTTGTCCCCATGTTGATGGGGACAAGGGTCTCATCCCCACAACCCTTGCCCGATGGTTGTGGGGGTATGCGGGCGGGAGGCTTATCAGAATCTGGAAGACCCCTTTAACAAAGGGGACCCCCAGATCCTGACCCCCCCCCTGTGTGAAATGGTAATGGGGTACACTGTACCCCTACCATTTCACGAAGGAAGTGTAAATTCTTGTAAAAAAAAAAACACACATCGTAGAATAAAGTCCTTTATTAATAAAAAAATAAATAAAAAAACTCCAGCGGTGATAATCCACTCGTTCCCGGCTTCCTGCTCCAACGTTGTCCTGATCCAGCGACGGGTGCGGGTGATCTCCAGCGATGAGAAGATCCATCCATCCAGAGTGCAGCATCGCCGACCTCCTCTCACCGCTGGACACAGCCCAGCGAATGACGCGCTGAAGCTGTGACATTACTTATATAGGGGAGGCAGGGCCATCCGTCACGTGACCCCGCACCCCCTGACGTACCCTCTGCTACGTCACTGGGTAAGCCCAGTCTCCCCTCTTCCTGGGCTTCCCCAGTGACGTAGCAGAGGGTGCGTCAGAGGGTGCGGGGTCACGTGACTGGTGGCCCTGCCTCCCCTATATAAGTAATGTCACAGCTTCAGCGCGTCATTCGCTGGGCTGTGTCCAGTGGTGAGAGGAGGTCGGCGATGCTGCGCTCTGGATGGATGGATCTTCTCATCGCTGGATATATTTAGGGGGAACCGCACGTGATTTTTTTTATTGACGGCGGGTTCCCCTTAATATCCATACCAGACCTGAAGGGTCTGGTTATGGATATTTAGGGGGAACCGCACGTCATTTTTTTTTTAAATTGACGGCGGGGTTCCCCTTAATATCCATACCAGACCTAAAGGGTCTGGTTATTGAATTTGCGGGGACCTCCGCGCATTTTTTTCCCGAACTCCGAACCCGGACCCAAACTTTTTCCAATTATTCGGGTTCGGGTCCGGGTTCGGGAAAAACCCAAAGTCTGTACCGAACCCGAACTTTACAGTTCGGGTTCGCTCAACTCTAGTCCTCTTGAGTAGACTTATTGCAGCTTTGGGTGAAGAAAGTGATTTCAGACCATCATCTACATTAAAGTCTCTTTAAATAAACTGTGTAAAGTCTTTCTCACCTTCTTGGGTGGATAGCTTAAGTCCATAGATGGCAACAGCAGGGGATGGACTGTTACCAAAAACATGCACTTTCATGCGGTATTCTGTAATGTCTTTAGTAGGGTCATTGTCTTTGAACCATAGGAATCTCAAGAAGTTCCTGTGTTCTTCCTTGACTTGGAAGCTATGAAACATTTTCTGTATGTCTACAACTATGGCAACTGCTTCCTTGCAGAACCTGATGAGAACACCAAGAAGTGTGTTGCTGAGATCTGGTCCCTTTAGGAGGACATCATTTAGTGAGACCCCTTCGTGCTGAGAGCTGGAGTCAAACACTACCCGGATTTTACCTGGCTTTTGGGGTGGAAGACGCTGAAGATTGGTAGGTACCAGCACTCTTCATTGTCTTTTAAAGGTGGGGCTATCTCAGCATAGTCATCCTCAAACATCTTACTCATGAATGAGAAGAAGTTCCCTTTCATTTCTGGCTTCCTTTGAAGATTGCGTTTAAGGGAAGAAAGGCGCTTTAAAGCTTATTCTCTGTTGTTAGCAAGACAGGGTCTCTGTGCTTTGAAAGGCAGGGGTGCTACCCAGCTGTTTTCATTGTTTTTGTGGAATCCCTGTCTCATTATTTACAAGAAGATATGATCTTCAATAGATGGGGCAAGTTTGTGATCTTCTTTAGTCCCTTGGAAAACTGAGCATCCTAAACGATCTCTGTCTTCATCACAAAGAAGATTAGCGGTGTAAGGGTTGGAATGAATTACACTGGCAGGCTTCTCTCTTACGAGCAATCTGTTGGTGCAAGGCTGAAATAAGGATGGACGCCCACCCTCTAGTGTCTTTGTAAATAGAGAGTTCACGCTGGTTGGTTTGTGAACACTCCCTAGGCATACGTTGCCCATGATGACCCATCCGAGATCTAGCTTCTGGGCATAGGGGGAGTTCCCATGTGGAAGTAAAATATATTTTAAATATATTTTTTAAAAACATTCTTAATATATTTTTCTCAAATATATTGCCATATATTTGAAATGCTACAATTTTGGCCAGATTCAATATATTTCAAAAATATATTTCAATATATTTGTGAATATATTTTGGAATGCATTGTGAAATATGTTGCAAATATATTCATAAATATATGTTAAATATACTTCTGAATGCATTTAGCAATATATTTATGCAACCATAAATATATTGCAATGTGCATTTTGGAATGCATTGTGAATATATTCAGAAATATATTGCTAAATGCATTCAGAAGTACATTTCACATATATTTATGAATATATTCACAATGCATTCCAAAATGCACTTTGCAATATATTTATGGCTGCAAAAATATATTGCTAAATGCATTCAGAAGTACATGTAACATATATTTATGAATATATTTGCAACATATTTCACAATGCATTCTGAAATATATGCACAAATATATTGAAATATATTTTTGAAATATATTGAATCTGGCCAAAATTGTAGCATTTCAAATATATGGCAATATATTTCAGAAAAATATATTAAGAATGTTTTTTTAAAATATATTTTAAATATAAATGTAAATGTACTTCTGAATGCAAAATTTTAAAAAAATACATTCCTATTACATTTTGAAATGCTGTGTATTTATATATTGTATTGTATATATTGTAGGCCTATAAAACTAGCAAACATTTGGAAAAAAAACAATAACACAGTACAATACACACAACTTTATTATCATGTAAATATACAAAAACTACAACACAGGGAATAGAAAGTGGTGTTAACTGTGGTAAATGACATTAATGACATAAAAGTTTGTGGTATTCTGCTGAGGTTCCTGATGTTTCCCTTCAGGTGATATTTAAAGGCCGCAATTTTTCTCGTAACAGCGTCACTGATCACAGCTTATGAAGTCCCAGGAAACTTTGCCAAAGTAGCAGCTTTAAAAAGTAAATGGAAAATATTAGACTTATTAGATTTTCCCTGTGAATCAAAAGCCATATAAGACCCTTTTCACACTGCAGCGATGCTAAAGCTCCGGCGGTTTTGCAGTGTTTTTGTAGCACTTTTTAGGCGTTTTTTTTTTTAAAGGGAAAAAGTCCAGTTTTTAATGCGCTTTTAGGGTGCTTTGGAAGCACTGCCCATTAATTTCAATAGGCAGATGCGTTTTAGGAGCGCTATTTATAGCGCTCCCAACCCTCCCCAGATGCTGCTTGCAGGACTTTTTCTAATGTTGCGCAAGCGCACTGCCCCAGTGTGAAATTACTCATTGCACTGAAAGGGATGCCGTTTTATGAGCTTTTTAGAGGCCATTTCTAGTGCTAAAACGCCTGAAAACTGCCTCAGTGTGAAAGGGGTCTAACAGATGCAGCTGAGTAAATAAAACTAACAATATTAAGCATGTATAAAAACATCAAAATATTGTAGACTTTTCAAAAATCTGTATAAAAATCAACATCTTGCCTACAACTTGCCTTATTAGTTCAGACTACTACCAGACTGAGAAAGATATCTCATTTTGACACAACAGTCAAATTGGCTTACAGTCTACATGTCAAAGCTGATGTTTTCATAGGGTCTAACTGTACCTGCTTCTCTCCATCTGTCAGCCGCTTAGAAAAGTTACTTTTTATTGAAGTGGTTGTAAAGACACAAGGGTTTTTACCTTCATGTATTCTATGCATAAAGGTAAAAAAAAAAAAAAAACTTCTGTGTGCAGCAGCCCCCCTATACTTACATGAGTCCCCTCTCTGTCCAGCGATGTCCACGAGAGCCTTGTCTCTCCAGGGACTTGCACTGCTGATTGGCTTTCTGTAGCGGTGGGAGCTATTGGCTCCCGATGCTATCAATCACAGCCAGTGAGCTAATTAGGAGATGGGGCCAAGGCAAGGCTTAGTGTGTGATTGGACACACAGAGCTCTGGTTCAGGAGCACTGGCATGGGACCTGAGAAGAGAAGGATCTGAGCTGCTCTGTACAAAAACCCTTACACAGAGCAGGTAAATAGGAGTAGGACATGTTTGATATTTAAAAAAAATACGTTTTAATGTTTCGGTACCAAAAGAAAACCTACCTGTTTAGGCCTTGAGTACGACACTTGACAAGGAGATGAGCTCAACTCTTCAGACGGGACAGAAGGTGATGCACACGATACACCCACACAGGATGAACTTCCACCATCATTCTTCAGTACTATTAGCTGCGCACTTGTGGTTTTCAAAGTATACATTACGCCAGGAAAATCTATGGAAATGCATAAAAACTTTTTAAGTAACATAATGGCCTATTTTCTCACTATATCCATTCATTTCATTTGTTAGAAATTGATGACTTGTGGAAAAATGTACTTTTACATGATTAGAGGGTTTCCTCCAGTCTGCTGCTGACCCCCCCACTAGATCAAAAATATTCCAGGAGGGTTTCACCCAAGGTAAAAGTAAGGATGTTCCACAAAACAGAAGATCTTACTTGTGTATATAGTATGTAGTTGCCTCAGTGCACTCACTCATACTATAATGAATAGTACAGTAAACTCCCAGTTGCCTAACGATCCCCATTGGTACTGTTGTTTCTGGTTGCTTGAGAGCTAATAGTAAATCTCAAGCACCCATCTCAAGCACCAACAGCACACAATTGGCAAACCAAACCTCAAAAGTTCTTAATGATATCACCACAAAACTCAAACACTGATGACCAAATGAATAATGAAGGATGATGCAGATATTATGATCAGATACAGTGCCAGTTGAATGCGGTGATATACAAAAAACGGAAGGTGCCCACCACCGTAATTAAGTTGTTCGCTTACCAAAGGCAAGTTGTCTCAGTTGTCGGTTTTCTTCTTCCAAGTGCTTATTCCGGTTTTCCATTCACCAGTTGTCAGTCTTGGTCAGGTGCTTTGACAGCGGCCCATCTGTCAGAATCCCCCCCCCAAAAAAAAAAAAATTAGCTTTCCACCAAACCCCCCCCCCCCCCCCCCACACACACACACACACACACCACACAGACACCGCTAACCTCTTTCTGCACAATGTATTTGATGGCAGCTGAATGTAAACAGCAGGTAGTGGGGGAACCATAGCCAGACTGCCATTGGCTGTTTCAATTTTAAAATTAGGCTGACTATTGCGCCCCCTTCCCACTGCCTGCTGTCAATCAGCAGAGGAAGACCTGAAGAAGAATGTTCTCCTTCAAATCCTCTCCTTTGCTGATTGACAACAGGCAGTGGGCAGGTGCAATAGCCCACTAACTATTGGCTACTGCAATTTAAAACAGTCAATAGCAACCTGGCTATTTATTCCCCTGCTATCTGCTCTTTTTTCCTGTATTCTGACTAGGGGTGCAACGGATCAAAAAACTCACGGATCGGATCGATCCTCGGATCAGGAGTCACGGATCGGATCGTTTTTCGGATCAGCAATTAAAAAAAAAAAAACCTTTAGTGACGCTGTATGTGTGAACACTATAGCTTGTAGTCTGGGGTGGCCATAGGTAACCTTTTTAGGAATGTTTTTTTGCATTACACCTTGGAGAAGGGGGAGGTATAGCACCAACAGAGGAGACTGGTTTTGTTTTTAGTGCACCGCAAAGGTACGCAGCTTTGGCGCAGCAGAGCACTAGACCGGCATTTAGGACAAAAAATGCTACACAAGTAGCCTACTGTCATACAGCAGCGAGGTGTGCAACACCCCACTGATGCCATTGCACAGCACTGAGGTGCGCAATTTTGCAGTTTAAGCAATAACCTTCCTACCTAATGTAACGCAGAAGCGGCGGTGACATCGCACGGCAGGGCTGGCAATCAGACGAGAGGTGAGGAGTGCAACAGGCTATGCGCTCGGGGCTCACAGCTCCTTCTACTGGCCTGGCCAGGTGAACCAAGATGGCCGACCGCTCCGGAGCTAGGCCGAAGCCGCGGCCTTTCCTAAGGCCGAGGGAGCGCTCTGCGGATCGCGTTGTGTGCCGATCCAAACAGGGCGACCCGTTCGGATCACGGAACGGTCACGATCCGTTGCACCCCTAATTCTGACAGTGGCCAGTGGCTGTTAGAATACAAAAAAGGCCTAGGTGTCAACTGATATCAGGCTACTTCTGGGGCAGCTGGATGTAAACAGAATATCAGTACCTCATATTGTTATCGGCCTGAAAGGTGGCCCATAATTGGTATCTGTATGGAAAAATCCATATCTGTTGGCACCTAGTAGCAGGGCAGATAATAATATGCAAAAGGGGAGGGAGACAAAAAAAATTGGTAGCACTGTGCCCTGACATTATAATGGGGTATATTTACTAAAGGCAAATCCACTTTGCACTACAAGTGCACTTGGAAGTGCAGTCGCTGTAGATCTGAAGGGGACATGGGAAAAAAAAAGCATTTTTGCTGGTACATGATTGGATGATAAAATCAGCAGAGCTTCCCCTCATTTCAGATCTTCCCCTCCGATCTACAGCGACTGCATTTTCAAGTGCACTTGTAGTGTGGTGCACTGAAAGTATGCTACACAGTCACTGGATATAACATGGAAGCCATACATATTATATGAAGCAGGGTGCACTGAAAGTATGCTACACAGTCACTGGATATAACATGGAAGCCATACATATTATATGAAGCAGGGTGCACTGAAAGTATGCTACACAGTCACTGGATATAACATGGAAGCCATACATATTATATGAAGCAGAGTGACATGCTGTGGAAGAGGAGCTCTATAATATTACATTACTGTGAACATGCTGCATGGTAACTGGGAAGGTGAATGCACACAGAATGAGAACTATTCAGCAGGAAATAGACAAATACAACTTAACTCATGCACCAAACTCTCACAATTCTAATATTATTTGATAGAAGGCATACCTTTAATCCAGGAGAATCCATCCAGGAGAATACAGAGTATCTCCACCATGCCATGCTTTCCTTTCAGACTAGGCCTTACAGGAAGTGAGAGGTGAAAGTTCACCACCCCTCTGGTTCCCACCCAGCTTACTTCCTGTCTTCATGTAATATGATAGAAGTCTGTCTGTTTGAAGAGTTTTTCCCAGGGCAGGATTTACATATTAGAAGATTGAAGGCACAGAAATCATTGACCCACATCCCAATAAAAGGAATGAAAAAAACGAAATGAGAAAAATATTTATACATGTAAGTAAGTGATGGGAGAGGCATTCTAGATTATATATATATATATATATATATATATATATATATATATATATATATATATATATATATATGTATATATATATGTATATATATATATATATATATATATATATATATATATATATATGTATATATATATATATATATATATATATATATATATATATATATATACACACACTGTATCTTCATTCTGCTATATGTGTGTGTATGTATATATTCCCTATAGGGAATGGCAGCAGCAGCACCCGAGAGCCAATGGAAACATAGGCTGGGGTACCAACATCGCTGGATTCCAGGACAGGTAAGTGTCCTAATATTAAGTCAGCAGCTGCAGTATGTGTACAGTATGGGGGTTATTTACTAAAGGCAAATCCACTTTGCACTACAAGTGCACTTGTAAGTGCAGGCGCTGTAAATCTGAGGGGTAGATCTGAAATGAGGGGTAGATCTGAAATGAGGGGAAGCTCTGCTGATTTTATCATCCAATCATGTGCAAGCTAAAATGCTGTTTTTTTATTTTCCTTTCTCCCCTCGGATCTACAGCGACTGCACTTCCAAGTGCACTTTCCTTGCAATTTCAAGTGCACTTTGCATTTGTAGTTTGCACTTGTAGTGCAAAGTGGATTTGCCTTTAGTAAATAACCCCCATTGTGTAGCTGCTGAGTTTTAATTTTGTGCTGGGGAGAACTTTAATATTCCAATTCCTTTTATTTGGCTGCTGGAATTACCCTTCGGCAGGTACAAAGTCCAAACAATGGACTGGACTTAGTATAAAAAGAATATACAGTATATATACTATATATACTATATTGCCAAAAGTATTAGGACACCTGCCTTTACACGCACATGAACTTTAATGGCATCCCAGTCTATAACAGATTCAATTCCTCTGGGAAGACCATTCTTCCAGAAGCACATTCATCCCAAAGGTGTTCTATCAGGTTGAGGTCAGGACTCTGTGCAGGCCAGTCAAGTTCCTCCACCCCAAACTCGCTCATCCATGTCTTTATGGACCTTGCTTTGTGCACTGGTCCAAATAATTTGGTGGAGGGGGATTATGATGGGGGGGTTGTTTTTCAGGGGTTGGGCTTGGCTCCTTAGTTCCAGTGAAGGGAACTCTTAAAGCGTCAGTATACCAAGACATTTTGGACAATTTCATGCCCCCAACTTTGTGCGAACAGTTTGGGGACAGCCCCTTCCTGTTCCAACATGACTGTGCACCAGTGCACAAATCAAGGTCCATAAAGACACTGATGAGTGAGTTTGGTAATAATAGTGTAACTTCTGATTCATGGATTAAACAGAACATTGAAGATTTATATCCGGAGTTTATCTCGGTACCCTGTAAGCAGACAAGATCCTTGGACTGTGGATGTCTGTGAAGGTTCTCATTCATTCAGGTCAATCAATAAATCAAACTAACTGGACTTGCTGTATTTTAAGACGTTTTGCTGGTCCGCCGACAAGCGTTCTCAATTCAGAATGACATTCTTTGGGAATGGAAAGTGGATGCAAGAGGTTTATCTGCTTTGTATTAAATGGATTATGTGCTTAAAATCTTATAAAAAAATGTTTATATTTTATTTGAATCTTTTGGTTTTTATTATTTATTTATTTTTAAAAGGAGTAAAACAAACCATTTTAAAATGGGAGTGGCTCTCTTATAAATGTATTTAGAATGTTATCTATGTCATAGTTACAAAAATGTCAGAAAAAATATATGTTGAAATGTCTTTATTAGACATTAAGGGGCAGATCCACAAAGATCTGCCCCGGCGCATCGTATCTGATATACGCCATGCCGCCGTACCTTACCTGGCTTTGGTTCGAATCCTTAAAGATTTTGCACCGTAAGTTACGGCGGCGTAGTGTATCTCAAGCGGCGTAACGGCGCGGAATTCAAATGCGGCGAGTAGGGGGCGTGTTTCATTTAAATGAAGCACGTCCCCGTGCCAAACGAACTGCGCATGCTCCGTTCCTAAATTTCCCGCCGTGCATTGCGCTAAATGACATCGCAAGGATGTCATTGTTTTGACGTGGACGTAAATTACGTCCATCCCGATTCACGGACGACTTACGCAAACGTAAAAAAAAAATCAAATTAAACGCGGGAACGACGGCCATACTTAACATAGCAGGTTTAACTATACGTCACCAAATAGCAGCTTTAACTATACGCCGAAAAAAGCCGACTAGAGACGACGTAAAAGAATGCGACGGCCGCTCGTACGTTCGTGGATTGTCGGAAATAGCTAATTTGCATACTCGACGCAGAAAACGACGTGAACGCCACCCAGCGGACGCCGAAGAATTGCATCTTAGATCCGAAGGCGTATGAAGACGTACTCCTGTCGGATCTAACCCAGATGCGTCGTATCTTGTTTTGAGAATCGACTCGCTTTGTGAATCTGCCCCTAAATATTTTCAGAAAAACATATTTTAAAAATATATTTTCTAATATATATCTTTGGAAAATACATTTAAATTATATTTTTGGAATGCATTTACAAGTATATTTAAAGATATATGTTCAAATGCATTTTTTTTAATATGTTCAAAAATATCTGAAACATATATTTACAAACATATATTTTCACATATATGCCTTTGGAAAATATATTACAATTATATTTTTGGAACACATTTACAAATATATGTAAAAATATATGTTGAAATTACTTTTTTTATGTGTTAAAGAAAATCTGAAGAATATATTTTAAAAATATATTTTCCAATATATGTCTTTGGAAAATGCATTTAAATTATATTTGTGAATGCCTTTACAAGTATATTTAAAAATATATGTTTAAATGCATTTTTTTAGATGCTCAAAAATATCTGGCAAATATATTAAAAAATATATTAAAAAATATATGCCTTTGGAAAATATATTTTAATTTACATTTTTGGAATAGATGTAAAAATATATTTGCGTAGGCCAATACCGTATTTATCGGCGTATACCGCGCACTATCGTGGGTGCGCGATATACGCCGATTGATCGTCCAGGATCACGTATAGCTTCACTGCTTTTTCTCTCTGGCCTGTGGGGTAAACTGTAACAAGACAAATCTTAGAGCAGGATTTGTTAGACGAACCTTCTCCACATACTTGGGTGCACTAGGGTGTAACTACAGGAGGTACTGTGTCTTGTTGCTCCCCGCCGTGCTCTTCCACCTGGAGTGAGGGGGTAAGAGTCCATGGTGCTGGCCCTGGATGTAGAGCTGTGTTGTGCTCTGTGCTGTTACACTCAGAGCAGTTGATGCTCACCTTACAGTCTTTACCAATGTGAGAAGTTGATGCGCAGCACCTGTAACAAATTCTGTTTTCTTTGAGGAAGGTTCTGCGATCTTGGAGAGTATTTTCTCTAAAACCTCTGCACTTTGACAATGAATGAGGCTTCTTGTGAAGAGAGCACTCTCTGCTTGTTTTCTCAGCTGTAGATACACTTGTTTTGTGTACTGCAACAGGTGTGACTTTGAAGTTGCGGGTTAGAGCAGGCTTACTTGGCCTAGGGAAGGCAGAGTCAGATGATGAGATGTCAAAACTAGGATCATTCTTAACCTTTGCTTGATGGCGCATAAAGTCCACAAAATAAGAGAATGGTGGGAAGGGAACGTTGTGCCTTTGCTTGTAGTTGGAGCCTTGTGTAATCCAGGTTTCTTGAAGGCTGTAAGGTAGCTTCTGCACTATAGGGTTAACACCACGGGCTGTGTCCAGAAAGGCAAGGCCTGGCAAATCTCCTTCTGCTTTGGCTATTTGGAGTTCTGTCACTAGGTCACTCAATTCTCTCAGCTTCTGGTATCCTTTGTTAGGAATCTTGGGAAAGTCCTCTATTCTTTTGAAAAGAGAGTTTTCTAGAACTTCTGGGGAACCGTAACATTCATCAATCCTCTGCCATATCATGCTCAGCCCTTTGGTTGGGTAATTAATGTTAATGTCTCTGATTTTCCTTGCATGCTCTGATGACTCATTCCCCAGTGATTGGACTAAGAGATCGACTACCTCACTTGCTTTAAAACCAAGATCCTTAATTGCATTTCTGAAGGGCGAACGCCATGCTCTATAACTTTCAGGGCGATTGTTAAACTTTGCAAGTCCCTTTGCTAACAGTTCACGTCGTGCTAAGAACTTGAAGAAATCTGACATACCTTGATCTTTGTGTGAGTAAATAAATAAATAGTGCAGCGCAAATAAATCTAAAATATATAAATAATCAAAAAAACATAATCAAAGTCCATAAAGTGCAAAGTGATAAAGGTGCTCCAAAAATACAATGGTGATAAAAAGTGCAGAAATCTTCATCAGATCTGTGACCCATAGGACAGGATAATCCTCCACCAAGGCTAATGGATGGCCTCTCACCTCAGCAATTCGACCTGTGGCTAGGTCAAAAAGCAATAATCATATCCTCCAACATGGCAAGCAGCTTTCAGGGCTCAACTCCAAAAACGTCCACCAGATGGAACCAGCAAGCAATGTACAAATACTCCCATAGATCAATCAAAGGACCGAGAAAGTAAAAGGACACACTCTAAGTGTTCACTGCTTAAAAAGGTTTAATAATCGAAACACAAACAAAAGAAAAACACTCACATTGTAGTGCACTCTAAACCGAGTGCAAGGATACCAGCTTGTACCGCAGCTCGGAGGCCCGGTTCAGTACAGACAGCGTGTGATGGTCTCAGTGAGGCCAACGTGGGTGACGTCGTCGTAGCTCCTCCCCCTCGTACGCGTTACGTCCTCAATGTAGGCGGGACTTCATCAGCGTGGGGCGGGGATCAACGCAGACGTCCCACAGCACTATATATACACTACGGTTGCCATAGCAGCACCAAAGGGGCCAATTGACTAGCGCCATCTAGTGTTTGCAAAGCAACAAGCCAGGCAAAAGTACAAATCAAAAACCATATAATTAAAATTGCCTGAGAATAGCGCCATCTTGTGTATAAATACAAGACTGAGGATACTAAAATCCTAATGGACAATATTCATTCTGGCAAACAAATTAAAAACAGCCAAAGGTTTGTATAAAAATTATAAAAGTTATAAAATTACAGACGTCATCCGCATCTACCTCACATAAGACCAAAGAACTTACATTAAACTTCACAATATATAACTGCATCAACATTAGTGATATAGGAGCAGTTCAAGCTAAAATAGCAAGTAAATATACAATTGTAGAATAGGCAATAACAATATATAAAATAGCATCCAAATAAAATTCAGATACCAAAAAAGAAACATAACATAATCCCCAAAAATCAACGGTTAGATATAAAACAGTTAAGATCAAACTCAACGTTCAATCCCAACGGCACAGAAACCTTCATCTCGTATATCCAGAACGATTCTCGTTTACTCAATTGCCGAATATAATGACCTCCTCTCCAATGTCTGGTGACTTTCTCTATACCCCAAGATTTTAAGACATTTGGGGTCCCTCTGATGATGGTCTCTAAAGTGTCTGGATACGCTGTGGGTCTTAATGCCACGCTTAATGTTGCTCACATGCTCACCCACTCTCACGTGTAATTCACGTGAGGTGCGCCCAATGTACTGTAACCCGCAGTCGCACTCGAGCATGTAGACTACGCCCTCTGTTGCACAGGTGATCAACTGCTTAATCGGATACTCTACATGGGTAACATTGGAAACAAAAGATTTGCGTTTTTTAATATTTCGTTTTGCATGTTTGCAAGTGGCACACCTACCACAGGCATAGAACCCCGACAGAAAATTAAAAAGCCTAGGACGAGAAATAACAGGTGGATCAGTGACTCCAGGTGCCAATCGGTGAAGGTGCCTTTTTATAAATGAATTGTGGGCGCTCAGGGAGGACAGGACCAAGGATTGAATCTCCCTTTAATATCGGCCAATATTTGGCGACAATTTTCTCGAATGATTTATGTTGGACATTAAAATCCAATAGCATCTTGAAACTAGTTGTTCCTACATCATCTTTAGGAGGATTGTCCTGTATCATCAAATTTCTGTCTGATGTCCTAACTTTTTCTATTTCTTGTTCTATCAAAGGTTTGGAATATCCCTTTGCAACAAATCTAGTTGCCAGCTCACGGGACTGCACAAGGAAATCAGATTCCCTGGAGCAGTTTCTCCGCAGTCGCACGAATTGGCCACGGGGTATGTTGCACAACCACAATCTGTGGTGACAACTAGTTAATGGAATATATCCATTCCTGTCCACCGACTTGAAATGGTTCTTAGTCACCAATCTAGATTGAGACTTGGATATCTCCAGGTCAAGAAAAGTCACCTGTTCCGTAGAAACGGTCCAGGTCAGGACTATGCCTAGTTGATTGGCATTCAACCTTGTCATAAAGGCATTTAAAGATGGCATATCACCTTCCCAAATGAGCACCAAATCATCAATATACCTTCTATAGCAACGGAGCTGGGGTGGCATATCATGGAAGATCGCATATTGCTCCCAGTGGGCCATAAATATATTGGCCACACTGGGAGCAAAACGAGCCCCCATCGCCACTCCGCAGCGCTGCAGAAAAAACTGTTTGTCAAACCAAAAATAATTTTTGAGTAGACAGAATTCCAGACTATCCAAAAGGAAACGTATATGCTCAGGGTCCATATTAGTGGACTCTAGAGCCCATGCAACCGATGTAAGGGCTGCATCATGCCCTATAATGGTGTACAAAGACCCCACATCGGCTGTCACAAGTATCGTTCCAGTTGTACATGTGATGTTATTCAAAATTTGGATAATTTGCTTCGTATCCCGTAGATACGCAGGCAGCTTACAGACTAACGGCTGCAAGAACACATCCAAATACTGCCCTAATCGAGAACTGACTGAATCTATCCCGTTCACGATCGGGCGGCCTGGGGGCCGTTCTGCGTTTTTATGCAGCTTAGGCAAGAAGTAAATAATCGGGGTCCTGCAATAATAAGGATCTAAGTATGCAGCTTCCTTCTTATTAAGGATCCCCGATCCTTTACCTCTCTCAATTAAAACATGAAGATCATTCTTAAAGTCCATCATTGGATCGCCTCGCAGTAGGAGGTAAGTATCCCGGTCACCAAGCAACCTATTCATTTCTTCAAAGTAATAGGTCTTGCTGAGGACCACCAACCCTCCCCCCTTATCTGCGGGGCGAATAACGATCTCATTACGTTTTTCCAGGGAGGTAATTCCCCTCTGGATGCACTGCGAATCTTTCACTTTCTTAATTCGCAAACTATCAAGATCTTTACACACTAGATTTCGAAACACATCCAGGTGTTTGGTATCAGTGTGTTGGGGATTGAAAACAGATTTATTTCTTAATGTAGAGTGATTAGAAGGTTTGGGAGCAACAGCTGGGGCATTCCTCATAACTGGATTAGATAAGAAATACTTCTTTAAGTTTAAGTTTCTTATATACTTCTGTACACTCACATACGTATCAAACTTATTGAGATTGCGTACGGGGGCAAACTTTAAACCCCTATCTAGCACTCTAATCTCATCCTCAGTGAGATCAACTCCACTAAGGTTAAAGATTCCAGTGCCGATCACGGCCTTGCTCTTTTGGACTCTTCTCCCCCCCCCTGACTCCTCTTGATTTTTTCTTTTGGGCCTGGATTGGCCCTGAGGAGGTAATATTGGGGGCGGAGGATATGGGAACGGAGGGGGCTCCCTCCAATCCCCGGTCCAAGTAGTTGGGAAAGGTGGAGGGCCCCTCCAAGGGGTCCTCCCCTGCCCTAAAAAATGCTGTTGATTAGTGGGTGGGGGTCCATCCCAATAATTTTGCAAAGGTGCGTAATAGTTGTAAGTGGATAAAGGGGGGGGTTGGAAATTACCAGAGGGAGCACCTCCTTCACCTCTATTATAACCTCTTCCCTTACCATGCATAGTTTTCCAAGGTGGGGTTTCCTGTATAACAGGAACATGAGATGATCTCCCACCTGAGAAACCAGCCTTACCCTTACTGTTTTTATTTTTACCCCTTCCCTTCTGCTGGCCGAAACCTTTACCTGTCGGCGTACCTTGTGCCGTAGGAGTCTTATCCCGAATGGGATTGACACTCCAAAAGGTTGTTGCCTCTTGGGCCCCCGGGGTAGGTAATGGCTCTGCCGTATCCATAGAGGATGGCAGGGCAGCTGTTCCTATGATAGAACTCAGGGATTGCCACTTATACACATTGGAAATATCAAAGTCTCCTACATCACGCAAGAATTTTTTACGTTTTTTCTCTTGGGAATCTTTATCCCACTTAATAAGTTTGATTTTAAGCTCCCCAGAGAGACGTACAAACTCTGTAGTATCCTTATGCATTTCAATATGATCAGTGATAGTCTGAATCTGACCTTCCAACCAGAGCTTTTTCCGCTGTTTGCGGGCCAATAAGAATTTGATCAATTCAAAGCCCTTATTATTAAAGAAATTAAACCATTCTTTGTTGGATTCTTCATCCATCAGTCCATCATTAGGTGGCAAATCCCACCTTAGACGTCTGGGGATGATTTTAGCCGCCACATACTGTTCAAAAGTGACAATGTCCCACCAGGCCTTGATCTTCTTTTCAAATAGGTGTCCTAATTTTTTAAAAGAAATGATCAAGTCACCTGGATCAGACTCAGTAATATTTTTAGAGAATACATCGGTGAGAGTAATCTCCCTATCCTCCAAATAGGAGAACACATCCATTCCTGCTGCTGAATAAAAAATGAATTGGGTACAGAAATATAATAATGGTGATTCAGCGCTGGAAATATATAAAAATTAAAACTAAATTGCAAGCCAGCACTGCAGATATAATCCAAAAATATCTCAATGTGAATAAATAAATAAATAGTGCAGCGCAAATAAATCTAAAATATATAAATAATCAAAAAAAACATAATCAAAGTCCATAAAGTGCAAAGTGATAAAGGTGCTCCAAAAATACAATGGTGATAAAAAGTGCAGAAATCTTCATCAGATCTGTGACCCATAGGACAGGATAATCCTCCACCAAGGCTAATGGATGGCCTCTCACCTCAGCAATTCGACCTGTGGCTAGGTCAAAAAGCAATAATCATATCCTCCAAAATGGCAAGCAGCTTTCAGGGCTCAACTCCAAAAACGTCCACCAGATGGAACCAGCAAGCAATGTACAAATACTCCCATAGATCAATCAAAGGACCGAGAAAGTAAAAGGACACACTCTAAGTGTTCACTGCTTAAAAAGGTTTAATAATCGAAACACAAACAAAAGAAAAACACTCACATTGTAGTGCACTCTAAACCGAGTGCAAGGATACCAGCTTGTACCGCAGCTCGGAGGCCCGGTTCAGTACAGACAGCGTGTGATGGTCTCAGTGAGGCAAACGTGGGTGACGTCGTCGTAGCTCCTCCCCCTCGTACGCGTTACGTCCTCAATGTAGGCGGGACTTCATCAGCGTGGGGCGGGGATCAACGCAGACGTCCCACAGCACTATATATACACTACGGTTGCCATAGCAGCACCAAAGGGGCCAATTGACTAGCGCCATCTAGTGTTTGCAAAGCAACAAGCCAGGCAAAAGTACAAATCAAAAACCATATAATTAAAATTGCCTGAGAATAGCGCCATCTTGTGTATAAATACAAGACTGAGGATACTAAAATCCTAATGGACAATATTCATTCTGGCAAACAAATTAAAAACAGCCAAAAGGTTTGTATAAAAATTATAAAAGTTATAAAATTACAGACGTCATCCGCATCTACCTCACATAAGACCAAAGAACTTACATTAAACTTCACAATATATAACTGCATCAACATTAGTGATATAGGAGCAGTTCAAGCTAAAATAGCAAGTAAATATACAATTGTAGAATATTGCAATAAAAATATATAAAATAGCATCCAAATAAAATTCAGATACCAAAAAAGAAACATAACATAATCCCCAAAAATCAACGGTTAGATATAAAACAGTTAAGATCAAACTCAACGTTCAATCCCAACGGCACAGAAACCTTCATCTCGTATATCCAGAACGATTCTCGTTTACTCAATTGCCGAATATAATGACCTCCTCTCCAATGTCTGGTGACTTTCTCTATACCCCAGAATTTAAGACATTTGGGGTCCCTCTGATGATGGTCTCTAAAGTGTCTGGATACGCTGTGGGTCTTAATGCCACGCTTAATGTTGCTCACATGCTCACCCACTCTCACGTGTAATTCACGTGAGGTGCGCCCAATGTACTGTAACCCGCAGTCGCACTCGAGCACTACATGCTCGAGTGCGACTGCGGGTTACAGTACATTGGGCGCACCTCACGTGAATTACACGTGAGAGTGGGTGAGCATGTGAGCAACATTAAGCGTGGCATTAAGACCCACAGCGTATCCAGACACTTTAGAGACCATCATCAGAGGGACCCCAAATGTCTTAAATTCTGGGGTATAGAGAAAGTCACCAGACATTGGAGAGGAGGTCATTATATTCGGCAATTGAGTAAACGAGAATCGTTCTGGATATACGAGATGAAGGTTTCTGTGCCGTTGGGATTGAACGTTGAGTTTGATCTTAACTGTTTTATATCTAGCCGTTGATTTTTGGGGATTATGTTATGTTTCTTTTTTGGTATCTGAATTTTATTTGGATGCTATTTTATATATTTTTATTGCATATTCTACAATTGTATATTTACTTGCTATTTTAGCTTGAACTGCTCCTATATCACTAATGTTGATGCAGTTATATATTGTGAAGTTTAATGTAAGTTCTTTGGTCTTATGTGAGGTAGATGCGGATGACGTCTGTAATTTTATAACTTTTATAATTTTTATACAAACCTTTTGGCTGTTTTTAATTTGTTTGCCAGAATGAATATTGTCCATTAGGATTTTAGTATCCTCAGTCTTGTATTTATACACAAGATGGCGCTATTCTCAGGCAATTTTAATTATATGGTTTTTGATTTGTACTTTTGCCTGGCTTGTTGCTTTGCAAACACTAGATGGCGCTAGTCAATTGGCCCCTTTGGTGCTGCTATGGCAACCGTAGTGTATATATAGTGCTGTGGGACGTCGGCGTTGATCCCCGCCCCACGCTGATGAAGTCCCGCCTACATTGAGGACGTAACGCGTACGAGGGGGAGGAGCTACGACGACGTCACCCACGTTTGCCTCACTGAGACCATCACACGCTGTCTGTACTGAACCGGGCCTCCGAGCTGCGGTACAAGCTGGTATCCTTGCACTCGGTTTAGAGTGCACTACAATGTGAGTGTTTTTCTTTGTTTGTGTTTCGATTATTAAACCTTTTTAAGCAGTGAACACTTAGAGTGTGTCCTTTTACTTCTCGGTCCTTTGATTGATCTATGGGAGTATTTGTACATTGCTTGCTGGTTCCATCTGGTGGACGTTTTTGGAGTTGAGCCCTGAAAGCTGCTTGCCATTTTGGAGGATATGATTATTGCTTTTTGACCTAGCCACAGGTCGAATTGCTGAGGTGAGAGGCCATCCATTAGCCTTGGTGGAGGATTATCCTGTCCTATGGGTCACAGATCTGATGAAGATTTCTGCACTTTTTATCACCATTGTATTTTTGGAGCACCTTTATCACTTTGCACTTTATGGACTTTGATTATGTTTTTTTGATTATTTATATATTTTAGATTTATTTGCGCTGCACTATTTATTTATTTATTCACATTGAGATATTTTTGGATTATATCTGCAGTGCTGGCTTGCAATTTAGTTTTAATTTTTATATATTTCCAGTGCTGAATCACCATTATTATATTTCCGTTGTGTGAGTAGCCAGGGGGCGCTCTGTTGTGCCAGGAACTTGGTGTGTAGATGCGGTCATCAGAGATGCTGTCGCTGGGTCTTTTAACCTGTTGTTCATAATTTTCGATTCGGTCAACTTTGACGTAGTGCTTTGGCAGCCTGGATGCAGAATGTGCTGAAAAGTGCAGGTTTACTTTCTTGCTTGACATAAGGCGTGTGAATGGCGGGAGTTGATTATGCTCTTGGTGCTGTAAGCGGGCAGTTGTCTGGTTTGGCGTGTCGCCGCACATATTCTGAGGTACGATCTGTACTGTCATGAGGAACGGATTCTTCCCCTAGCACGTTGCTGAGCCGATCACTGGTGGGCTTTGCAAGTTCTTCTAGGATGTCTGCCTCGGCTGCAGCAGCCGCTGCCTCCTTCTCTGCTGCTAGTTTCTCTAATGCAGTTTCCATGCGTAACTTTTCTAATTTGAGTTGCGTCTCAGCGCATGCAGCCTTTACTTCGGCCTCCTTTGCTGCAAAGTCAGCTTTCACTTTAGCAGATTCTGCTTTTGCGCGGGCAATGGCGATTGTTTCGCTTTTCACTGACCTCCTTGTGCTTGTGGAGTAAACTTCTGACCTTGTCACGAAGTGCTCTGACTTTGTCTGTGACATGGTGTCTCGCTGTATATGGAAGCTGATAACACTGCTGTCTCTTTGGCATTCTGTATGGTAGCCGTGCTTAGAAGCCTTGGTTTTTATGGCATTCTGTATGCTAGCCTTGTTTAGAAGCCTTCGTTTTGCTGTAAGTTCTGTATGCTAGCCATGTTTAGAAGCCTCCGTTTTACTGTTATGCCCCTCACTGCATGTGACTGATGTGTATTCGGGCACACTGATAACTCTTCTCATACCAATGCATTCCAGTAGGCGCAGAATCCTTATGAACTTTTATTAGTACAAGATAGAGTAAAACTGAAACAGATACAAACAAGTACAATTAGTAAATAATCACACAATTAGAGCATCCCTAACTACCTAGCTAGAGACACAAAGATAAGTGTACCGGAGATGGATCGGTATGGCTGACGTGGGATAGAACTCAGCAGACATGTGCTTGCTTCCAAGGAGAAAATTAAAAGAAAGGCCTGGAGAAGGAGCAAAGCCTCATGGGATTGAAATACAGAGGATTGCATGGGTCAAACTAATAAACTATTCTAGCTGACTGTATTAAGATAGAACAGGTGCAGCTAAACAGAATGTCAACTAGATGGCAGCATTGATTTAATTCAAACAAACTAAAGTCAATGAAGACTATGAGCCTTATTTAATGAAGGCATGACAGTCCTCATACCTGCCATGTTACTCACGCAAAAGACTAGTCTTGCTGGTGCTCCAGTTGGAGAGTTTTGTGAGAAGAACCTTTACAAACGTCAATGGAGACAAGTACAAACCCTTGCCAATACCTTCTGGAGTCGGTGGAGGGAACAATATATATCTACTCTACAAGTAAGGAGAAAGTGGCACACTGAAAAGCCTAATCCTAAACCTAGTGATGTGCTCATGAAAGATTGCCAGAAACTACGGAATATATGGCCTTTAGTTCTGGTCACCAAAGTATTCCCAAGCAAGGATAATCGTGTCTGTAAGGTCGAGGTCAAGATCTTTCAACAGAATGAGGCTAAAGTATTCTTAAGACCAGTGACCGAACTTGTTCTGTTGCTTTCTACGGAGGACTCTGTTAGTGACGTCACCAGATGTCTATGCTGATTATCTGTATTGTTAAAATGACAGGTAAGGTTTGTAATTTACATAAGACTATCATATATGGAGTGCCGTCTCCATCTAGCATTCCTTTTTGGTATTGCTGCAGTTCTGTTTATTAGACTCACTGTTTGTGTAGTTAGGAAGTTGTTAGTAAGCAGGGAATTCTGGGTATAATCTTCACAGGAAGTGAAGCAGCCACCATTCTTTGAGAAGATACTGCAGGAAGCAAGACATGTATTTCACAATCCATCGTCATCACCCCTTAGAAAACGTAAAAAGTATGTTTTTACTATCTCATCTTGTATTGTATATCCCTGTTTCTGTAATGTATGCTGCATTGTATGCAATATTATACTTATTGAGGTCTATTTCTGTTATTTTGTAGTCTCACCTGGCTTGTTCTAATAGAACTGAGATCAAAGAAATATGGTATCTGAAGTTTATGGGACAAGTAGGTTGAGCTATCTGTCCTAGAGACAGAACAATGATGCTGATAGAGCTGAGAACTTAAGGATGGTCATGTCTGTTTACTTGGATGAGTGGGTTTTTAGGTAAGATGCATTATATCATTAGACAAAATGTGTGCTTATTAGAGACAGGAGATTTGGCAGTGCGCTCTGCGTACAGCCTAATTTCCATAACAAGATAGCGGGACAGAGGTACGAGTGAATAGGGCCTTCTTAGCATCCGTTCGAGATGAGGGAGCGAATGGATCTACGTTCCGATGCGTTGGGGAGGCTCTGCTTTGCAAAAGAACATGAAATAATGCTGGAATTTTGATCATGTGTGTGTGTGAGAGTGTGTGTGTTTGTGTGTGTGAGATATTGGTCAGCATGGATTGTGATTATTACCTATCTATGGAACAAGTAAATTGCATGTAGAATGTTTAACTGACTCAAGACACAGATGGTCGTTTAGAAAGGCTTTTGGTTTGAAAGAGGCTGCTGCATAGGTGACTGTGACCATGTGCCTGAACGGGGGAGGGGCAACCATTATTGTTTGGTGGTCCTGTGTGTCTGTTGACTTTCCAACTTTCAGAACAAAGTTATGTATAACAAGTTTATGATGCATATGAGAAATCTATGAATTGTGTATGGTATTTAACTGACTATATTGAAGTTGTATAAGTAACTGAATGAGAAATGAAGACTATGGGCCAGATTCTTAGAGGAGATACGACGGCGTATCTCCAGATACGCCGTCGTATCTCTGCGTTCAGCCGGTCGTATCAATGCGCCTGATTCTTGGAATCAGTTACGCATAGATATCTGTTAGATCCGACAGGCGTAAGTCTCTTACGCCGTCGGATCGTAAATGCATTTTGTACGCTGGCCACTAGGTGGCGCTTCCGTCGAATTACTACTGACTGGAGGTAGGTTACTGCTCCTATTGCCTTGACTGAAGCATCGCAGAAATACACATAACTTTCTAGACTGAACCCTTTCAGAGAGGAAAGTGGGTGTATGGTCTATGTATGTGTAGGTTAGATAAAGTCTTTAAAGAATCTCTCCATGTTACCCATAATGTCTCTTTCTCAGGAGATAGTGGAGAGTCCCAATCACATCTGTCTGCAGTAAGCTCTCTAAGCAGAATCTTACCTTGGATGGTCACCGGTGCTGCAAACCCAAGTGGATCATACAGGCTGTTGATGGTGGATAGGACACCTCGCCGAGTGAAGGGTTTTGGCTTTTGGTCGACCTGAAAGGTAAGGGTGTCAGTCTTGAGGTCCCAGTTGAGTCCTAGGCTGCGTTGCATAGGAAGGGGAGTCTGTATCTAAGTCCAGATCTTTGAAGTCACTGGCATAATCTTGAGAAAGGAAGGCCTCCATGACGACCTGCTGTTTCATGCTATCTTATGCAGTCCTAAGACTTGAAGAGGCAAGTGTGCTTTGAGTCCTCTTTAGAGTTGAGCGGACACCTCAAAGTTTGGGTTCGGGTCCGAACCCGAACTTTAAAAAAAAAGTTCCGGTTCGGGAACCCAAACCCCATTGTAGTCAATGGACACGGACTTTTAGAAAAAAAATGCGCGGATGTCCCCGCAAATTCAATAACCGACCCTTTAGGTCTGGTATGGATATTAAGGGAAACCCCGCCGTCAATTTAAAAAAAAATTACGTGCGGTTCCCCCTAAATATCCATAACCAAACCCGTTATCCGAGCACGTTGACCTGGCCAGCTGCAGAAAAGAGGGGGGACAGAGTGCGGCCCCCCCTCTCCTGAACCGCACCAGGCCACATGCCTTCAACATTGGGGAGGGTGCTTTGGGGACCCTCTTCCTGGGCTTCCCCAGTGACGTAGCAGAGGGTGCGTCAGAGGGTGCGGGGCCACATGCCCTCAACATTGGGAGGGTGCTTTGGGGTGCCCCCCAAAGCACATTGTCCCCATGTTGATGGGGACAAGGGTCTCATCCCCACAACCCTTGCCCGGTGGTTGTGGGGGTATGCGGGCAGGAGGCTGGCCAGGTCAACGTGCTCGGATAACGGGTTTGGTTATGGATATTTAGGGGGAACCGCACGTCATTTTTTTTTATTGACGGCGGGGTTCCCCTTAATATCCATACAGACTAAAGGGTCTGGTTATTGAATTTGCGGGGACCTCCGCGCATTTTTTTCCCCGAACTCCGAACCCAGACCAAACTTTTTCCAATTATTCGGGTTCGGGTACGGGTTCGGGAAAAACCCAAAGTCTGTACCGAACCCGAACTTTACAGTTCGGGTTCGCTCAACTCTAGTCCTCTTGAGTAGACTTATTGCAGCTTCGGGTGAAAGAAAGTGATTTCAGACCATCATCTTCATAAAAGTCTCTTTCAATAAACTGTGTAACGACTTTCTCACCTTCTTGGGCGGGATAGCTTAAGTCCATAGATGGCAACAGCAGGGGATGGACTGTTACCAAAAACGTTTGCACTTTCATGCGGTATTCTGTAATGTCTTTAGTAGGGTCATTGTCTTTGAACCATAGGAATCTCAAGAAGTTCCTGTGTTCTTCTTGACTTGGAAGCTATGAAACATTTTTCTGTATGTCTACAACTATGGCAACTGCTTCCTTGCGGAACCTGATGAGAACACCAAGAAGTGTGTTGTTGAGATCTGGTCCCTTTAGGAGGACATCATTTAGTGAGACCCCTTCGTGCTGAGAGCTGGAGTCAAACACTACCCGGATTTTTACCCTGGCTTCTTGGGGTGATAGACGCTGAAGATTGGTAGGTACCAGCACTCTTTATTGTCTTTTAAAGGTGGGGCTATCTCAGCATGATTCATCCTCCAACATCTTTTTTTTTAATCCCATTTTTTTTATTTGTTTTTCTTATTCTCATACATAAATATGCCTAATTGGCATCCGTTGCATTTCAATTGTCATAATTGTACAACATTTTTATATTCCTCTTATGATCCACTATACGTCTCTATATTTTTAATATCCATCCCCCTCCCCCACCCCCCTCTATCCTCTGCACTCTACATAGAGATCTATCCATCACCAGTTTTGGTGGTGCGACACTCTCATCTCTCAACCAGGAGTACCAAATCTCCTCAAATGTACCTTCTGTTTTCCTTCTTTTGTAGGCCAGGTGTTCTCTACCCAACAAGGAGTTAACATAAGCAATCCATTGCTTCCCTGTGGGGACCCCCGGGGTCATCCAATAACGTGCAACAAGTTTTCTTGCCAAATACAAAAATCTTGTTATCATATAGTACTTTCCTTTTGTATACTCTCTACGATCAATGGCCCCTAACAAATATACTAAGGGATCCAATGGGACTGGCACCTGTGCCACTCTAGTGATATACTGTGATATTTCCTCCCAATATCTGTGAAGCTTTGGGCATCTCCAAATCAAGTGTATGAAGTCCCCCTGCTGAACCTTACACTTTGGGCACATAGGGGTCTCCCGTCTTCCCCATCTGTGTAGTCGTGGCGCTGTTCTGTAGGCCCTGTGTAAAATAAAGAGTTGGGACAATTTGTGCGATGCAGAAACAGACACCACCGGGACAGATTCAAGCGCCCTCTCCCACTGGTCTCCGTCTATCTCCCCCAATGTCTTCCACCCACTTCCTGCGGCTTCTATGGGAGGCATGGCTCTGAATTGTTGCTAACAATCCTCATATATTTTTGTTATCAGTCCTCTCGAGCTTCTGCTGCAGAACCGCGTCATCAGGGGTGACGGTGGAGTCACCACAGTGATCGTGTTTGTTGTTGTTTCTGTAGAGCATGCCCGGAGCTGGAGATACTGATAGAAGCCTAGTGGGCTAAATTGGATTCTCTACATAGTTGCTCGTAAGTTTACAGTAACCTCACCTTCATACAGCTGTGAAAAGAACCAAATTCCCCTCTTTTTCAGGAGGTAAGCCTACTAGATCCTGTAGCTCTGCATATCTAGGATTGTTCCATATTGGAGTGAACGGTAACACCCCCTTCTCGTCCCCACAGTCTTCCGTAAGCTCCCCCCATACCCTTCTGAGGAGGGTTCCTGTGGGTGCTGCCTGTGGCATACTGGGCAAGCCCATCTCAAGATGGGAGACTGCCTTTAATAAGGGAGCAGTACCAGTCACCAGGTTTCTATTTGGATCCTCTCTTTCTTCCCGTTCCCATCCCGCCAGCTGTTGTATCTGGGAGGCTAAAAAGTACGTTTTGGGGTGAGGTACCGCTAGTCCCCCCCTATCTTTTCCATATTGTAAAGTGGTTAAGCTAATCCTGGCTACCTTTTTCTTCCATATCAACTCCCACATCTGGGTATCAATTCTTTTAAACCATGTATTTGCTATCCATACCGGTGAATTATGGAAGATATATAGGAGTTGTGGAGCCCACACCATTTTAATTAAGTTAGCTCTCCCTACCACTGATAGGGGGAGTTTGCACCAGCTGTCACTTTTCTCTCTTTGCTTTGCCAGTAGTGGACCCAGATTCAGCTTAAGATATTCAGCCGTATCTGGGGGAAACCACCACCCCCAGATTGCAAAAACTACTTGATATGGTAATCTGCTCGGCTCCCCTGGGTAACTGCTCCTTCAATGGATCTATGGGCATTAATATTGATTTGGACCAGTTTATATTGAACCTAGAGAAGCTTCCAAATTCTCCTATTATCTCCATTACTGTGTGCAGCGACGTTGCCATATCACCTAAATATATAAGTATATCATCTGCATATAAGGACATTTTTTCCTCCCTCTGGCCCCTGCAAAACCCGACCACCTCTGATGTATTTCTAAGCAGTATCGCCAACGGCTCAACTGCCAGGGCGAACAGCAGTGGGGATAGCGGGCATCCCTGCCGGGTGCCTCTATGTAACTCAAATGGGAGTCCAAGTCCAAGCCTAGAGTCTGGCTCTAGGCTTGGAGTAGAGCACCTTTACCCATTTTATAATCTCCCAGTCCAAACCTAGTTAATATTTCCAAGAGGTATGGCCACTCCACACTATCGAACGCTTTGGTAGCATCCAGTGACAGAATAGCCCTACCCCCTGGATTATCTACCGGCACCTGCAGATTCATATATAGTCTTCTTATATTATCAGCTGTTGACCGGTTAGGTATAAAACCAGACTGGTCTTGATGCACCAGCCTGTCTATAACCTGCGATAACCTTTTAGCCAGAATTTTAGCTAAAAGTTTAACATCCGTATTGAGTAACGAGATTGGACAGTATGAGTCTCGAGACAACTTATCTTTGCCTGGTTTAGGGAGTAATATAATTATGGCCTCCTGCATACTGTCATGTAGAGTTCCCTTTTCCTCTGCTTCACATAATGCTTCCAGCAAGGGCTGCAGTATGACCTCTCCATATTGAGAGTATACCTCCACTGGTAGTCCATCTGGACCAGGGGATTTATGTTGCGCAGCCCCTTCCAGAGCTTCCTTCAGTTCTACCAGTGTGATAGGGAGATTTAGAGTTGCATGTTCGAGGAAACCCTTTGCTCCCTGGCTACCAGTGCTAAGATATGTCCCGTGTTTTCCCCTTCCTCAAATTGACTCTGTTGGTGGAAATATCTCCTCTTTTCTGCTGCTGACAACAGTACCGAGTTGTACAAAGATTGTGCCTCAACCCAGGAATCCTGGTTACTCTGAGAAGGATCTACTACCAACGCTTGTTCTCTGTTTTTCATTTCATCCCGGACTTTATCTTCCCATTCCCTAGAGCGAGTCTTAATGCCCGATATTTCCCTAATTAGGCACCCCCTCAAAAATGCTTTTAATGTATCCCATACCACCCCTGCATTTGCCGTACCCCTATTAATTTGCCAATACTCCTGTAGCATGCCTACCGTCCCATCTGGAGATGGGAGTAAGGTCAGCCAAAATGGGTTTACTTTCCACAATGGGCGACCCGTTGCAACCGTAGCATCCAGTCTAACCCAAAATGGAGAGTGATCCGACAATAATCTTGGCTCATACGCCGAGTCCCTTACCCTTTGCATTAATATATCGTTACCAAGGCCCAGGTCTATTCGAGAAAGTCCGCCATGCGATGCCGAGTGACACGAGTAACATCTCTCGTCACCGTGTCTCTCCCTCCACACATCACGGAGTCCTACTTCTGAGAGCAGCAGAGCAAACATAGTTTTTCCAACCATCTGACCTGACGCCTTAGGTATCAAAGACATTCTATCTAATCCCCGATCCAAAATGCTATTAAAGTCCCCCAATGCTAGTACAGGGGTATCTGGGTATAGAGCCATGAATTGTGCCAGCCTTCTCAGGGGTTATGCTGAAAACGGGGGGGGAATATAGATTGCAGCAATAATACATGTTAACTTATTAAGTTTGCATAACAGGAGAACGTATCTGCCCTCTTCGTCCACTTGTTGTTGTATACACTCAAACAGAACATTTACAGACACCATTACACTAACCCCCCTAGAGTAGGACGAGTATGTGGAATGGTACTGCCTTGGATACTTGCGTGAGTTCAGCCGGTGGATAGAATCAGACAGCAGATGCGTCTCCTGTAGGCATATTATCTGAGGTTGCAGCCTATCAAAATATCTAAACATTGCGTTCCTTTTATCTCTGTTTCCTAAACCCCGGATATTCCATGTCATAAGTAATACTCCCTTCTTTGTTACCTTATTCATTGAGACTTACAAAAAACAGTTATATTTACATGAATGAGAAGAAGTTCCCTTTCATTTCTGCCTTCTTTTGAAGGTTGCGTTTAAGGGAAGAAAGGCGCTTTAAAGCTTGTTCTCTGTTGTTAGCAAGACAGGGTCTCTGTGCTTTGAAAGGCAGGGGTGTTACCCAGCTGTTTTCATTGTTTTTGTGGAATCCCTGTCTCATTATTTCCAAGAAGATATGATCTTCAATAGATGGGGCAAGTTTGTGATCTTCTTTAGTCCCTTGGAAAACTGAGCATCCTAAACGATCTCTGTCTTCATCACAAAGAAGATTAGCGGTGTAAGGGTTGGAATGAATTACACTGGCAGGCTTCTCTCTTACGAGCAATCTGTTGGTGCAAGGCTGAAATAAGGATGGACGCCCACCCTCTAGTGTCTTTGTAAAGAGAGAGTTCACACTGGTTGGTTTGTGAACACTCCCTAGGCATACGTTGCCTATGATGACCCATCCGAGATCTAGCTTCTGGGCATAGGGGGAGTTGTGGGGACAATTGATTTGTTTTCTCACCTTGTGAACTCTGATGATGTCCCTCCCGAGGAGAAGCGCTATCTCAGTCTGGGGATCCAGTTCAGGGATGAGGTGTGCTATGCCCTTCAGATGTCTGTGATGAAGTGCCACCTCTGGTGTAGGGATCTCCTCTCTTTCAGTTGGGAACTGATTGCACTTGATTAGAGTTGGCAGAGGCAGGGTTGTCTGACCATCAAAGGATTCGATTTGGTAACCAATGGCTCTTCTCCCAGTTTCTTCACTTACCCCTGTACAAGTCTTGAGTAAGTATGAAGAGTTTGCTTCCTTGATTTTGAAGGTGTCAAAGAAGGTTGAGCTGGTGAGTGATCTGTTGCTTTGATTGTCCAGGATCACGTATAGCTTCACTGCTTTTTCTCTGTGACCTGTGGGGTAAACTGTAACAAGACAAATCTTAGAGCAGGATTTGTTAGACGAACCTTCTCCACATACTTGGGTGCACTGGGGTGTAACTACAGGAGTTACGGTGTCTTGTTGCTCCCCGCCGTGCTCTTCCACCTGGAGAGGGAGGCCCGGAGCAAAAAGGCAGAAACAATAGTGGAGGGCCGGGCATGACAGGGTGTCTAGTGACACCAAGAGGGTTAAGGAAAGGGGTGGGGGAGCAGGCTGAGCTCTGAGGGGCGGGGGAGTGGCCATACAAAAGGGTGGGGCGGGGCCAAGGGGGCTCAGTTCCAGCTAGACGAGCACGGAGGAAACAGTTTTTTTCCTCCTGCTTGTGCATCTCTCTATGGCGTCGGTGGACCTCGTGCTTGCCCGGTTGCGGGCGGAGGCTGCGAGTCGGGGACCGGAGTGGCTGGAACAGCGTGCGGCCGAGTGGATGTCGGACCAGGCGGGCGGATCGGGTGTGGGCGGCGGCGGTGAGTTGACCCCACGCGGGCGGAGGTCGCGGCCTCCGGCCCGCTATTCCTCATCCAGGACTGTAAGGGGGGCGCGGAGCCCACCGGGGGGGCGGTCGCCCCCCCCGCCGAAGAGGGTGACCAGGAGCGAGGCGGAGGGGACCGAGCGGGACACATGCCGCCGACCTCCGTCGGTGGGCGGGGCCACGGGCCATTTAGGCGCCGCTTCCTCGGCTGCGGATAGTGGGAGGGGGTCACCCTCTCCCTCCAGGGATGGATCGTGTGCTGCTCGGGGGAAGAAAAAAGCCTCTGACCCACCTGGCAAGTCCGTGGGGCCCTCTTCACGTGGGGTCGGCGGTTCCGCGGGTGGGCGGGGCCCTACGCAGTGGAGCTCGGGATGAGAGGATGATGGCGGTCAGAGAGTGGTCGGAGCTGGGACGGCGTCGGGTGGTCTGCCTGCTGCAGCAACGCGGGGCAGAGGGACAACGACGGGCCGGACGGGACGGAGAGATGTCTCAACGGCCTCCAGGTCTGCTTCTCCTGGGGGGCTGTCGGCCACACCGAACCCAGTCGGGGAGGACAGGTCGGAGGGTGAGCTGTCGGAGGACGAGGAGGTGGACGAGGAGACGGAGCAGGAGGCGGCGGTGGAGGTCCAGTCGACGGCGGCGGGGGTGTCCCCCGGCAGGCCTGGTAAGTCCGCTACCTTACAAGTACCCTCTTTGACTGATGCATTATGTGATTTGTTGGGGGTTGGGAGGGGGGGGTGTGGGCACCCCCACCGCCGGTGGCGGTGGCGGCCCCAGGGGGGGCGGGAGTTTTGCCTGCCGCCTCTGGGTCCGATGCCTTGTTAGGGGTACTGGTGGGGGGCCTCAGGGATCTTTTGGGCCGGGTAACAGCGGTACAGGGTCCTTCGCCACAGGTGGCCCCATGGGCGCCGGTGTCGGCGGGCACGGCTGGGGGGGAGCGCTGGCTGCTGGGGCGGCTGCGGCTCCTCAACTTCCCGCTGAGGCTCCGGTAGAAGGGCAGGTGGGGGCTGAGAAGGCGAAGGCTGGTGGGGCCTCGGAGGTGGCGACTCGTTCCGATCTGGTACGTATTGCGGATGCGGCGAGGGGCGAGGTGTATATCTGCTACGAGTGTCCGCTAGGGGCTCATTTGAAACAGGAGGTCAAGGACAAAATTTACAAAAGTGATTATGTAGAGATCTTCTCACTATTGCCGTTGGAGAAATTCAACCTCGATAGGGTGAAGCCAGATGACTCTAAAAAGGAGGATGAGGAGAAGAGGCGGTATAGGCTTATTCCGCGCACTTTTGTTAACTGGCTTCAGGCGTTTGCCATTATGGCAAGTGTCATCGGCGAGAAGAACCCCGAGCATTGCTCGGCGTTGTTCGGGTACATGGATTCCATTGGGGAGGCGCACCGGGTTTATGGGGGGTCGGCTTGGCTCCGGTACGATGAGCAGTTCCGGCAGCGGCGGCGGTGAGGCCCTCCCTTCGCTGGGATCAGAAGGATATCAGCCTCTGGATGCGGCTCATGGCGGCGGCTAAGGTCCCGGCGCAGTCTTTTCAAGGTGGGGCCGGGGGTTCGACCTCCTCAGGACCGTCGGCCGGAAAGAAGTGGGGGGTTTGCTGGCAGTTCAATGAGAACGCCTGCAAATTCGGAGGTTCGTGCAAATTTAAACACGAGTGTTCAGGGTGTGGGGGCTCCCACCCCTTGTCCAAGTGTTTCAAAAAAGGAAAGCGTACCGGCGACGTTGCTCAGAAAAGGGACGACTCCGGTGAAGGGGGAAAGGATGCGGCCTTTCCTAATTAGATATCCGGATAGGGCGGCGGCGGAGCTGTTGGCCGCGGGGTTCAGGGACGGTTTCAAGATACCGTGTTCACTGGCGGTAGTGCCGCCGGTGGTGCGGAATTTAAAATCGGCTCTTCTTCATCCGGGTGTGGTGGGGGAAAAGTTGGACAAGGAAGTGGCATTGGGCCGGATGGGCGGGCCGTTTGCGGTCCCGCCCTTGCCGGATCTGGTGGTGTCTCCGTTGGGGGTGGTGCCTAAGAAGGAACCGAACAAATTCCGTCTTATTCACTACCTGTCATTCCCGAAAGGGGGTTCGGTCAACGACTTCATCGATCCGGACGCGTGCACGGTGTCATACACGTCGTTTGACGCGGCGGTCAGGTGGGTTCGGCGGTATGGACGTGGGGCTCTCATGGCTAAGGCGGACATTGAATCCGCCTTTAGGTTGTTGCCGGTGCATCCTGACAGTTTTAGGCTGTTGGGATGTTGCTGGCAGGGCCAATTTTACGTTGACCAGTGCCTACCCATGGGCTGCTCCATTTCCTGCGCGATGTTTGAGACCTTTAGCTCCTTTTTGGAATGGGTGGTCAGGGATGTGTCGGGCCTGGACTCGATCATTCATTATCTGGATGACTACCTCTGCGTGGGGCCGCCTTCCTCTGGTGTGTGTGCGACTCTACTGTCAACGTTGCAGCACATTGCGGGACGTTTTGGCGTGCCATTGGCGGCCGACAAGACGGAAGGCCCCACGACGGAGATTCGTTTTCTGGGGATAGTGATCGACTCGGAAGCGATGGAGTGTCGCCTTCCCAGGGACAAGCTGGAGGCTATGCAAACGGAAGTTAGGGAGTTTCAGGGCTTGCGGAAGGTGCAGCTGAGGACCTTGCAGTCGTTGCTGGGTAAGCTAAATTTTGCCTGTAGGATCATCCCCATGGGCAGAATTTTTTGCCGACGGCTGTCGGCGGCTACGGCGGGGGTGAAGGCCCCCACTCATTTCATTCGCTTGTCTAAGGATCATCGGGAGGACTTGAAGGTATGGTATGAGTTTCTGGCATCCTACAACGGCAGATCGATGTGGCTGTCCGGCCCGGTGAGTAATTTCGACGTGGAACTGGTGACGGATGCGGCGGGGTCCACGGGCTATGGGGCTTTTTTCCAAGGGCAGTGGAGCGCAGAACCATGGCCGCGGTCTTGGGTGGAGGCAGGCTTTCTCCGGAACTTGGTGCTGCTAGAGCTTTTTCCAGTGGTGTTGGCCATTGAGCTTTGGGGGGAGGCTTGCCGCAACCTTAAGCTCCGGCTGAATTGTGACAACATGGGTGTGGTTCAGGTGGTGAACCGCATGTCCGCGTCTTCACAACCGGTCATTCGGCTTCTGAGGCATTTGGTGTTGAGGTGTTTGCAGCTAAACATTTTCGTTTATGCCGTGCATATCCCGGGCATCGATAACACGCTGGCTGACTCCCTGTCTCGTTTTCAGTGGGACAAGTTCAGAGAGCTGGCCCCGGCCGCGGAGGCGGTCGGGGTGCCTTGCCCGGGCTGGATTTGGGAGCTGGCGTTGGAATAGCCGCCTCGTGGATAAAGCAGTCCGTTAGCGAAGCCACGTGGTCTGCCTACGCCAAGGTATGGAAGGAGTGGTTGGAGCTGGGGGCAGAAGCTGGGGTTCCGAGCGGGGGGCCTGATGATCGTTTACAGGTAATTTATTTTGTAGCCAGGAACATGGAGAGAGGGGTGTCGGTGTCCGCTATTGAGAAGAAGTTGGCGGGTTTGGCGTTCTTTTTCAAACTGGTGGGTGGTGTGGATTGGACCAAGGAGTTTTGGGTGAAACAGGCGGTGAAGGGCTACAAGAAAGGGCGCAGGGTGCAGGATGCCAGGAGGCCGGTCTCTTTTGCCAATTTGGTAGGTATGTGTGAGGTCTTGGATGGGGTGTGTACTGGGCGTTACGAATGCCTGCTGTTCACGGCGGCCTTTTCGCTAGCGTTCTATGGGGCGTTTCACATCAGCGAACTGGTTAGCCCTTCCTGGCTGAGGGCCGGGGGGCTGATGGGGGAGGATGTGCGGATGTCGGAGGACAAGGTTTGTATTCGGTTGCGTAGGTCGAAAACAGACCAGAGGGGCAGAGGGGTAGACGTGGTTCTTTTTTCTTTACCAGGGGCCAGGGTTTGTCCGGTGACGGCTGTCAGGGAATTTTTGGGGGTCAGGCCGGCGGGGGACGGACCATTGCTTAGGCATGCGGACGGGTCATTCTTGTCCAGGTACCAATTTGTTGCGGTTTTTCGCAGGTGCTTGCAGAAAATGGGTTTAGACAGCACCGCGTTTTCGTCTCACTCATTCCGTATCGGGGCGGCTACTGAAGCTGCCAGGTGCGGGATGAACGAGGCGGCTGTACGGAAGATCGGGAGGTGGGAATCGCGGAGGTTCCGATTGTATGTGCGGCCGCAGTTAGTGGTCGTTTAGAGGCGGGGGGGGAATGGGAACAGGTGTGGGTGTGCTGCGTTTAGTTTTCCCTGGTGTTTGTCCGTTCATTGGTGAGCTTTGTGGCCTATTTGTTTTCGTTTCAGATGGAGTGACTACACGCCTCGTCTGGATTTTCGGCCATTCATTTGTTTGCTGGGGGGCGAGGTGGGCTGATGGGAAGCCCGACGGCAGGCAGCTGGGTATTTCCAGGGGGGAGGCGGTGTTGAGGTGGCTAGGGATACCGGGGATGTTGTGGGGAAGGGTACTCCCTGAAGTCGAGAGGTACGCTCGGCTGGACAGGCCCCCCGATGTTCTGGTGATACATGCGGGGGGCAACGATTTTGGTGTCCGCAAAATCAGGGCCCTGATTATGGACATCAAAGCGGACATGGAGCGGCTGCGATCGGCCTTTCCGGGGACGGTGCTGGTGTGGTCGGACATTGTTGCCCGAACACAGTGGCGCAGGGCTCGGTCCGTGACCAGGCTCAACAGAGCCAGGATTCGGGTTAATCGGGTGGTGGGCAAGTTTGTGGCCCACCTCGGGGGTCTGGTAGTACGCCATCAGGAACTGGAGTCCAACGTGGGTATGTACTTAAGGAGGGATGGGGTACATTTGAATGACGTGGGGATTGCTCTTTGGTCATTGGGGCTGCAGGAGGGGATTCAGAGAGCGTTGAGGTTGTGTGGGGGCCCTTAAGGTTGAGGTGTCATCCTTGCGGGCTGTGGCGGTAATTTCTGTTGGTCTTTTATGGTGGCAGTAGGAAACAAGTGAAAATGGGGGTGGGGGGCTCATCAGTATTATGGGCCCCTTCGGTGTATTCCAGCGAAAGGTTAGTTGGAATACGGTAATGCTTGCACTGCGGGCGGGGGTTGTCTCCGAGCGTACTACACGGACTGGAGGCCTAAGTTTAATGTTTGCTCGCAGTGCATTGTTCATATTGGTTATACTGATTCATAACTGGTGGAGACTGGGGGGCTGCCAGAAAAGACCAACAGCGTTGGGTTAATGTATGTTACCGATATGTTGGATGTGGTGTTTTCATTTGAAGTTGGAGTTTTTTATCTCATGATGTGTAAATAAAATAGGCTGTTGTGGCCAAATTTTACTCCAAAGCAAAGGTGTGGTCTCTTTACTTTAGAGTTAAGTAGTGGGATAAGTAAGGGGTTGGAGTATATGGGGGTCTCAACGGTCAAGGTTATTGGGATACATCTGGACTACACTAGTCATGAGGGGGTAAGAGTCCATGGTGCTGGCCCTGGATGTAGAGCTGTGTTGTGCTCTGTGCTGTTACACTCAGAGCAGTTGATGCTCACCTTACAGTCTTTACCAATGTGAGAAGTTGATGCGCAGCACCTGTAACAAATTCTGTTTTCTTTGAGGAAGGTTCTGCGATCTTGGAGAGTCTTTTTCTCTAAAACCTCTGCACTTTGACAATGAATGAGGCTTCTTGTGAAGAGGGCACTCTCTGTTTGTATTCTCAGCTGGAGATACACTTGTTTTGTGTACTGCAACAGGTGTGACTTTGAAGTTGCGGGTTAGAGCAGGCTTACTTGGCCTAGGGAAGGCAGTCAGATGATGAGATGTCAAAACTAGGATCATTCTTAACCTTTGCTTGATGGTGAATAAAGTCCACAAAATAAGAGAATGGTGGGAAGGGAACGTTGTGCCTTTGCTTGTAGTTGGAGCCTCGTGTAATCCAGGTTTCTTGAAGGCTGTAAGGTAGCTTCTGCACTATAGAGTTAACACCACGCACTGGGCCAGATTCACGTAGCTCAGCGGATCTATAGATCCGCTCGATCTACGTGAATTAAGATCCGCTCCCGCAAGTTTAGGAGGCAAGTGGCTAATTCACAAACCACTTACCTCCAAACTTGCGACGGCGGATCCTAAATCCCCCAGCGGAATTCAAATTCCGCGGCTAGGGGAGTGTCATATTTAAATCAGGCGCGTTCCCGCGCCGATTTAAATGCGCATGCGTCGTCCGGGGAATTTCCCGGCGTGCATTGCTCCCACTGACGTCACTAGGACGTCAGTGGTTGCGACGTGAGCGGGACTTGCGACGCGCGTGTTCGTGAATCGGCGTACGCAAACGACGTAGGAAAAATCAAATTCGATGCGGGAACGCCGGCTATACTTAACATTGGCTGCGCCTGATAAAAGAAAGGGTAAGTATACGACGGAAAACCGCTACGGAAACGACGTAAAAACAATGCGACGGGTCCGCGTACGTTCGTGAATTTGCGTATCTCGCTGATTTACATATTATTTATCGTAAATCAGCGGGAACGCCCCCGGCGCCATTTTTAAATTTAAAAAAAGATCCGACAGTGTAACACAGTGTAACACTGTCGGATCTAGCCCTATCTATGCGTATCTGATTCTATGAATCAGGCGCATAGATAGGACCAGTTTACGTCAGAGATACGATGGTGTATCTGTAGATACACCGTCGTATCTCTTTGTGAATCTGGCCCACTGTGTCCAGAAAGGCAAGGCCTGGCAAATCTCTTTCTGCTTTGGCTATTTGGAGTTCTGTCACTAGGTCACTCAATTCTCTCAGCTTCTGGTATCCTTTGTTAGGAATCTTGGGAAAGTCCTCTATTCTTTTGAACAGAGAGTTTTCTAGAACTTCTGGGGAACCGTAACATTCATCAATCATCTGCCATATCATGCTCAGCCCTTTGGTTGGGTAATTAATGTTAATGTCTCTGATTCTCCTTGCATGCTCTGATGACTCATTCCCCAGTGATTGGACTAAGAGATCGGCTACCTCATTTGCTTTAAAACCAAGATCCTTAATTGCATTTCTGAAGGGCGAACGCCATGCTCTATAACTTTCAGGGCGATCGTTAAACTTTGCAAGTCCCTTTGCTAACAGTTCACGTTGTGCTAAGAACTTGAAGAAATCTGACATACCTTGATCGTTGTGTGAGTAGCCAGGGGGCGCTCTGTTGTGCCAGGAACTTGGAGTGTAGATGCGGTCATCAGAGATGCTGTCGCTGGGTCTTTTAACCTGTTGTTCTTCATTTTCGATTTGGTCAACTTTGACGTAGTGCTTTGGCAGCCTGGATGCAGAATGTGCTGAAAACTGACTGAGTGCAGGTTTACTTTCTTCCTTGACATAAGGCGTGTGAATGGTGGGAGTTGATTCCGCTCTTGGCGCTGTAAGCAGGCAGTTGTCTGGTTTGGCGTGTCGTCGCACATATACGCTCTGTACTGTCATGAGGAACGGATTCTTCCCCTAGCACGTTGCTGAGCCGATCACTGGTGGGCTTTGCAAGTTCTTCTAGGATGTCTGCCTCGGCTGCAGCAGCCGCTGCCTCCTTCTTTGCTACTAGTTTCTCTAATGCAGTTTCCATGCGTAACTTTTCTAATTTGAGTTGCGTCTCAGCGAATGCAGCCTTTACTTCGGCCTCCTTTGCTGCAAAGTCAGCTTTCACTTTAGCAGATTCTGCTTTTGCGCAGGCAATGGCGATTGTTTCGCTTTTCACTGACCTCCTTGTGCTCGTGGAATAAACTTCTGACCTTGTCACTAGGGTTGTCCCGATACTGATACTAGTATCGGTGTCGGGACCGATTCCGAGTATTTGCGGGAGTACTCGTACTCCCGCAAATACCCCCGATACCGAAATAGAATACTCCCCCCGCCGCCACCGCCGTTACGCCGCATCCCGCCGCATCCCCGCTGCAGCCGACTGGTTAATACGCGCGGGGAACATTACAGCTTTCATTTGAATAGTGTAATGATTCGCGCCGCACCGCGTATAGACACTCCCCCTTGCTCGGGTGATCTGTCCAATCCCGAGCAAGGGGGAGTGTCTATACGCAGCGCGGCGCGAATCATTACAGCTATTCAAAGCTGTAATGTTCCCCGCGCGTATTAACCAGTCGGCGGCAGCGGGATGCAGGTAAGGGGGACATGGCTGGATATGGGGGGAGACAATGGCTGCATATGGGGGACATGGCTGGATATGGGGGGAGACATGGCTGCATATGGGGGACATGGCTGGATATGGGGGAGACATGGCTGCATATGGGGGACATGGCTGCATATGGGGGACATGGCTGGATATGGGGGGAGACATGGCTGCATATGGGGGGACATGGCTGCATGGGGGGGACATGACTGGATATGGGGTGGGACATGGCTGGATATGGGGGGGGACACATGGCTGGATATGGGGGGGGACATGGCTGCATATGGGGGGACATGGCTGGATATGGGGGGAGACATGGCTGATATGGGGGGGGAGACATGGCTGGATATGGGGGGAGACATGGCTGCATCTGTGGGGGGACATGGCTGCATTTGTGGGGGGACATGGCTGCATTGGGGGACACATTTAAAAAAAAGTATTGGTATTCGGTATCGGCGAGTACTTGAAAAAAGTATCGGTACTCGTACTCAGTCCTAAAAAAGTGGTATCGGGACAACCCTACAGTAGGTGTTTGTGATATTGTGTTTTTAGCATGACAGCATCGCGCTGATTCTCGGCGACATGGTGCCGAGATCTCGCCGACATCTCGCACTCACTGGAATAGTGACAGCACATTCCAACGTGCGCGTCATAGGAGCGACGGGAGATCCGACTTGGATTCCCGCCAATTCTACACGTGTGCGGCGTTTGTTATGAATCCTGAGGGGGAAGTCCCCGCCGGATTTTAAATAAAAATTCGGCATGGGTTCCCCCCTCAGGAGCATACCGGGCCCTTAGGTCTGTTATGGGTTGTAAGGAGAGCCCCCCCCTACGTCGAAAAAACGGCGTAGGGGTCCCCCTACAATCCATACCAGACCCGTATCCAAAGCACACTACCGGGCCGGTCAGGAAAGGAGTGGGGACGAGCGAGCGCCCCCCCTCCTGAGCCGTACCAGGCTGCATGCCCTCAACATGGGGGGGTTGGGTGCTCTGGGGCAGGGGGGCGCACTGCGGCCCCCCCACCCCAGAGCACCCTGTCCCCATGTTGATGAGGACAGGGCCCCTTCCCGACAACCCTGGCCGTTGGTTGTCGGGGTATGCGGGCGGGAGGCTTATCGGAATCTGGGAGCCCCCTTTAATAAGGGGGCCCCCAGATACCGGCCCCCCACCCTAAGTGAATGGATATGGGGTACATCGTACCCCTACCCATTCACCTGGAGGAAAAGTGGTAAAAACACAAAGAAAAAACACAGGGTATTAAAATATTTTATTAATCTGCTCCGGAGGCTCCCCCTGTCTTCTTTAGCTCTTTTACCAGGGGGAGCTTCTTCTTCCGATTTCCGGGGGTCTTCTCCTGCTCTCCGGGGTCTTCACCGCTCTTCTGTGACGTCTTCTCCGCTCCGGGGGGTCTTCTTCTATGTTCGCCGCTCTCCGCTCTTGACTCGGCGCACCCCGGTTCTTCCTCCCGCTGTCCGGTGCCTTCTCCTTCTTCCGCTGTTCTGTGACGTCTTCTCCTCTTCTTCCGCTGTTCTGTGACGACTTCTACTTCTCCCTTCAGGCCGCTGTGCTGTGACGTCTTCTCTTCTTCTCTTCTCCCGATGTTGACACGCCGGCTCTTCTCGCTGAAATGGCAGGTGCGCTGCTTTCATCGGACCTATATAGGCCTCACAGTCCCATCATGCTCTGTACCTACCCATGTGATACCTACCCACGTGGGTAGGTATCACATGGGTAGGTACAGAGCATGATGGGACTGTGAGGCCTATATAGGTCCGATGAAAGCAGCGCACCTGCCATTTCAGCAAAAAGAGCCGGCGTGTCAACATCTGGAGAAGTGAAGAAGATGACGTCACAGCCCGGAAGAAGAAGAATACGTCACAGCACGGAAGAAGAAGATAGACGTTCAGCGCTGAAGGAGAAGGCACCGGACAGCTGGAGGAAGAACCGGGGTGCGCCGAGTCAACAGCGGAGAGCGGCGAACATAGAAGGAGACCCCCGGAGAGTTGAGAAGACCCCCCGGATAGCGGAGAAGACCCGTCGGGATAGCGGAAGAAGAAGCCCCCCCGCCGAAGACGCCGGAGGAAACCCGCCGGGGGTGGGGGTTTTTTTAAAAGCGACCCCCCCCGGCGGTGGAAGAGAACCAGACGGCGGCCCCCACCCACCCGAAGACGTCAAAGAAGAAGCCCCCCCTGGTAAACAGAGCTAATAAAGAATACAGGGGGAGCCTCCGGAGCAGAAAAATAAATTATTTTAAAAACCCTTGTGTGGTGAGTTTATTAACTTTGACATTTTTCCTACAGGTGAATGGTTAGGGTACCCCATATGTACCCCATATCCATTCACTTAGGGTGGGGGGCCGGTATCTGGGGGCCCCCTTATTAAAGGGGCTCCCAGATTCCGATAAGCCTCCCGCCCGCATACCCCGACAACCAACGGCCAGGGTTGTCGGGAAGGGGCCCTGTCCTCATCAACATGGGGACAGGGTGCTCTGAGGTGGGGGGGCCGCAGTGCGCCCCCCTGCCCCAGAGCACCCAACCCCCCCATGTTGAGGGCATGCAGCCTGGTACGGCTCAGGAGGGGGGGGGGGCGTTCGCTCGTCCCCACTCCCTTCCTGGCCGGCCGGGTAGCGTGCTTTGGATACGGGTCTGGTATGGATTGTAGGGGGACCCCCTACGCCGTTTTTTTCGGCGTAGGGGGGCTCTCCTTACAACCCATAACAGACCTAAGGGCCCGGTATGCTCCTGAGGGGGGAACCCATGCCGGATTTTTATTTAAAATCCGGCGGGGACTTCCCCTTCAGGATTCATAACAAACGCCGCACACGTGTAGAATTGGCGAGAATCCAAGTCGGATCTCCCGTCGCTTCTATGACGGCTCTGTCTCCATCGCGGCAAGCCAGCTCGGCGCTGGCTCCCGCGATGGGGCTCGTAGGTGGTCAATCTCGCCGAGAAAGAGAGCGAGATTGACACAATATCGCGTTCACCTACTGTACTTGTCACGAAGTGCTCTGACTTTGTCTGTGACATGGTGTCTCGCTGTATATGGAAGCTGATAACACTGCTGTCTCTTTGGCGTTCTGTATGGTAGCCGTGCTTAGAAGCCTTGTTTTTTATGGCATTCTGTATGCTAGCCATGTTTAAAAGCCTTCGTTTTGCTGTAAGTTCTGTATGCTAGCCATGTTTAGAAGCCTCCGTTTTACTGTTATGCCCCTCACTACATGTGACTGATGTGTTTTCGGGCACACTGATAACTCTTCTCATACCAATGCATTCCAGTAGGCGCAGAAGCCTTATGAACTTTTATTAGTACAAGATAGAGTAAAACTGAAACAGATACAAACAAGTACAATTAGTAAATAATCACACAATTAGAGCATCCCTAACTACCTAGCTAGAGACACAAAGATAAGTGTACCGGAGATGGATCGGTATGGCTGACGTGGGATAGAACTCAGCAGACATGTGCTTGCTTCCAAGGAGAAAATGGAAAGAAAGGCCTGGAGAAGGACCAAAGCCTCATGGGATTGAAATACGGAGGCTTGCATGGGTCAAACTAATAAACTATTCTAGCTGACTGTATTAAGATAGAAAAGGTGCAGCTAACAGAATGTCCACTAGATGGCAGCATTGATTTATTCAAACAAACTAAAGTCAATGAAGACTATAGGTAGATTCAGGTAGATGGGTGCATATTTGGGCCGGCGTAATGCAACTTACTTGCACTACGCCGGCATAATCCGGAGAGCAAAGTTGATGATTCACAAAGCATTTGCGCGCCAATGTGCGCCGGCCGAACCTAAAGTTGGAGGCTTAAGCAGGTGTAAGTGTAAGTGGGTGTGAACTTATGCAAATGATTGTCTGAGCGTGGTGCAGTGGTTTACACCTGGCCTAACTTCAACGGAGCATGCGCAGTGATGTTTTAGCCGGAGCGGTTTCTTGTGCGCATACGCGCATCTAGGTCGGCCGAACTTCCTGTTGTACGCCGGCCTATTGGCTTGCGTCGAACGCATAAATACGGACAGACATGCGTCCATCAGACGCAAAATTACATCCTGCTCCCCCCCCTGAGCTTGGTAATTTTGCCCCTGGCTTCTTAATTTCCTTTTTATGATGGCTGCTCCCGTGGCTGCTCCCGTGGCTGCTCCTGTCACCCATAGACAAAAACATTTTACTGCCCAGGAGAGGGCTATTATCATCACAGGGATGGAGGAGTTTCATGAGTCCCTCCATGGCCCTGAAAGCCGGAATACCACACGTGCCAGGAGGCAGGAGATCCTTGAGACCATTGCCACTAGGGTCAATGCCCTTGGCAATGTCCCCCGCCTTGCCAAGCACATCTTAAAAAAGATAAATGATATGTGGCTTCCGGTGCGGGAGAAGGTCGCAAAAATTAATAAGCACAGGACTGGCACTGGGGGTGGACCACCCTGTGATGTCGAGTTGACCCCGGAGGAGGAGCGGATCGCCCGGTGTCTGCACAGGGAGCAGGTGGAGGGTATTGAGGGGTTTGATTCCCGGCAAGAGGGCTTGAGGACAGGTGAGTGTGTTTTATATTTCCTACTGGTGTGTAGCATGTGTGGGTGCTGGAAGGGAACATGTGGACAATGTGTGTAGGTCCCCCAACATGTGACTGCTTTATGTCATCCACAGATGTGCAGGAAGGGGCGGGCACATCTGGTGTCGGTGGCTGGCCCACCACATCATTGAGGAGCCACAGAAAGACCCCCAAGATACTGTGGTGGAGGGGACTGTCCACACCACGCCTATAGAGGTGGTGCTGGATGAATCAGTGGACCTTGCCCAGATCGGGCTGATTATCAAGGAGACCATGTTCATGGTTGGGCCCTCTACCACCTCCACCCCCATGATAGGAAGCCCCTCTCCCACCAGCAGGGCAACCACCTCCAGGACCTCCACATACACCCGCTCAGTCACCTCTTCTGGCCCCAGGAAGGCGACCAGGAAGATCAGGGGTGTAGTGGGCGATGTCCAGGAGCAGATAGCCCAGGATCAAACCATGCAGACCCGGCATATGTGGGATATTGCCAGCCATCTGCGGAAGATTTCTGAGGATGCTGGTCATCTGAGGGAGGCAGTGAAGAGGTGAGCTGTAACAGCTCGGCAGTAGCCACCTGCATGGTAAGACCTGCAGGCCACCACGGCCAACCTTATAACCAAGGGTGGATTGCCTTAGTGAGGCAGTAAAAGGCAAACAGGAGGAGGGGAGACAGAGGCAGCGGACTGAGAGGGCTAACCTCACCAGACAATTGAGGATGCAGGCCCAGACAAACCTGGTCTTCACCAGGATAGCCGCTGCCTTGGAGGCCAGGCAGCTGTCACCTGGCAGGGGTGGGCCACCTGCAGATGAGCCACCTCCCGAACAACCACCCCCCTCCACCACCCCAGGCTCCGCCCAGGCAGCTGAGGAGCCAATCAGCTGCCACCAGGCGCAGCCAAAGGAAGGCTAAATAAAAGCCTTTTTTTTTATTTATTTTTTTGCTCAGGTGATGAGTTTTTTATTTTCGATTATTGCTCAGGTGATGAGCTTTTTTATTTTCTATTATTGCTCAGGTGATGAGCTTTTTTATTTTCTATTATTGCTCAGGTGATGAGCTTTTTTATTTTCTATTATTGCTCAGGTGATGAGCTTTTTTATTTATTTCTTTGCTCAGGTGATGAGTTCCTTTGATTTATGCCAGCACACGGTGAGGAGTGCTGCTTCAGTGTGACTGGTGTGTGAATGGGGGGGGGGGGGTGTCACTCCTGCTGGCAAAGGGGTGTCACCCTCTGCCGTGTGAAAGGTGTATGAATGTACAGTGACATAATTGGAGCCTTGGCGTGGCGTTGCTGCTCCAAAGTCCCGTGCGTTGTACTTTGGTCTAATCCAATTAGATGAGGATGTTGTGTGTGTGTGCTAGGGACCCCAGTGGTGTGCATGCATGCATTCTACTTGTGCCATGATCAATGTGTGTTTTTAACGTGAAAATATCTCTTCTGTGAGGCGTCTTCTAATTGCGGCTCCCACAGCAGACGGGTTGTCCTCAGTTAGGGGGGGATGTGTGGCTCAGGGTGCAGGTCATCACGTAGATCAATCTGCAGGCCCTTTCTCACGGCGTAGTTGTGCAGAATGCAACATGCCCCGATGATCCGGCACACAAAGTTTGGGGCATACAACAGACTTATCCAGGCATCTGAAACGGGACTTCAGGAGGCCAAATGTGCGTTCCACCACTTCACGGGTACATGCGTGTGCTTCATTGTATTGCTCTATCCTCTGGTTTCAGGATTCCGGTATGGAGTCAGGAGATGGGGTCCAAGTGCATATGCAGAGTCACCTGGAAGGGAAAAGACAGGAGGTTGTTAGTCGTGCATGTCCCCCTTGTGATGTCTGCATCATGGGGGGGGGGGCAGTCATGCCTGACACCCATGTCACTCACCAACCAGCCAGGTGTCCCCCATACATGTTCTGGTCAAAATCTGTTGGGATGTCACTTTGACGGTATATGAAGCTGCATGGCTGGATCCTGGGTGTTTGGCACGGACATGCATATGAGGCATTGGGCATCGGCTATCACCTGGACATTGATTAAATGCCAGTGCTTCCTTTGCGGTATATATGCTCTGTCTCACGGGGGGGGCCGTAGTGCCACATGTGTGCAATCAATGGCCCCCACGGTGCGTGGGAATCTGTCAATTCTATAGAAATCCTCCATTGCTTTACTGCTGCAGATGCTGCTGGGTGGGTCTGATGAAGTGGTGGGACATGCGTCTGAGGATTGCTGGGACAACCTGGTGCACACATCTGCTCATGGTGGTTTGTGACATCCCAGCCACAGCTCCACTTGTGCGCTGAAAAGATCCACTGGCAAGGAAATGCAGTGTTGCTAATACCTTGACCAGTGGCTGCACTGCATGTGCACGATGTGTCTTGCTGGTGATGTCATCCTGCAGGTTCTGGCTAAATCAGGATGGCTTCACGGCTGAATCTGTAGATGCGATACACCTCTGCTTCACCCATGGCAAAGACGTTCATGCGCGTTTGGTAGATCCGCTCCCGTGCCCTCCTACGAGTACGTGGACACATTATTAGTGCTAGGACCACGCCTGCCCCTGGCATGTTGGCACACAGATGTGTTGTCCTGCAAGTGTGGGTGCTCGGCTTGCTCAGCTCTGCTGCTGCTGTAGCTGCTCTCCAGCTGACCTGTGTCCGTCTGGTGCAAAGTTATTCCACCTTTTTGGTGGAATAACTTTAGGCCTGACGTAACACTTGCGCGCACCGGGCTTATACTACGTCCGGCGCACTTTCATTCGCGAATCGCCGTATCTCCGTAATTTGCATATTTAAATAGGAAATCCATGCAAGCGGAAGATGCGTCGCGCCTAAATATGCGCCCGGCTTAGAAAAGTTGCGTCAGTCGGAGAAAGCCTATTTTCAGGCATATCTTGTTCTGTGGGTACGGAACAAAAGCGCACCGGCGCATATTTACACCTACGCCGCGTATCTGTAGATAAGCCGGCCTAACTCTTTCTGAATCTACCTATTTGAGGTCTTATTTAATGAAGGCATGACAGTCCTCATTACCTCCATGTTACTCACGCAAAAGACTAGTCTTGCTGGTGCTCCAGTTGGAGAGTTTTGTGAGAAGAACCTTTACAAACGTCAATGGAGACAAGTACAAACCCTTGCCAATATCTTCTGGAGTCAGTGGAGGGAACAATATATATCTACTCTACAAGTAAGGAGAAAGTGGCACACTGAAAAGCCTAATCTTAAACCTGGTGATGTTGTGCTCATGAAAGATTGCCAGAAACTACTGAATATGGCCTTTGGGTCTGGTCACCAAAGTATTCCCAAGCAAGGATAATCGTGTCCGTAAAGTCGAGGTCAAGATCTTTCAACAGAATGAGGCTAAAGTATTCTTAAGACCAGTGACCGAACTTGTTCTGTTGCTTTCTACAGAGGACTCTGTTAGTGACGTCACCAGATGTCTATGCTGATTATCTGTATTGTTAAAATGACAGGTAAGGTTTGTAATTTACATAAGACAATCATATATGGAGTGCAGGCTTCATCTAGCATTCCTTTTTGGTATTACTGCAGTTCTGTTTATTAGACTCACTGTTTGTGTAGTTAGGAAGTTGTTAGTAAGCAGGGAATTCTGGGTATAATCTTCACAGGAAGTGAAGCAGCCACCATTATTTGAGAAGATACTGCAGGAAGCAAGACATGTATTAAACAATCTATCGCCATCACCCCTTAGAAAACTTAAAAAGTATGTTTTTACTATCTCATCTTGTATTGTATATCCCTGTTTCTGTAATGTATGCTGCATTGTATGCAATATTATACTTATTGAGGTCTATTCTGTTATTTGTAGTCTTACCTGGCTTGTTCTAATAGAACTGAGATCAAAGAAATATGGTATCTGAAGTTTATGGGACAAGTAGGTTGAGCTATCTGTCCTAGAGACTGAACAATGATGCTGATAGAGCTGAGAACTTAGGATGGTCATGTCTGTTTACTTGGATGAGTGGGTTTTTAGGTAAGATGCATTATATCATTAGACAAAATGTGTGCTTATTAGAGACAGGAGATTTGGCAGTGCACTCTGCGTACAGCCTAATTTCCATAACAAGATAGCGGACAGAGGTACGAGTGAATAGGGCCTTCTTAGCATCCGTTCGAGATAGGGAGCGAATAGATCTACGTTCCAATGCGTTGGGAGGCTCTGCTTTGCAAAAGAACATGAAAATAATGCTGGAATTTTGATTGTGTGTGTGTGAGAGTGTGTGTGTGTGTGAGAGATATTTGTCAGCATTGATTGTGATTATTACCTATCTATGGGACAAGTAAATTGCATGTAGAATGTTTAACTGACTCAAGACACAGATGGTCGTTTAGAAAGGCTTTTGGTTTGAAAGTGGCTACTGCATAGGTGACTGTGACCCATGTGCCTGAACGGGGGAGGGGCAACCATTATTGTTGGTGGTCCTGTGTGTCTGTTGACTTTCCAACTTTCAGAACAAAGTTATGTATAACAAGTTTATGATGCATATGAGAAATCTATGAATTGTGTATGGTATTTAACTGACTATATTGAAGTTGTATAAGTAACTGAATGAGAAATGGAGACTATGGTCCAGATTCTTAGAGGAGATACGACGGCGTATCTCGAGATACGCCATTGTATCTCTGCGTCCGGCCGGTCGTATCTATGCACCTGATTCTTAGAATCAGTTACGCATAGATATCTGTTAGATCCGACAGGGGTAAGTCTCTTACGCCGTCAGATCGTAACTGCATTTTTACGCTGGCGGCTAGGTGGCGCTTCCGTCAAATTCCTCATTGAGTATGTAAATTAGGTAGATACGCGAATTCCCGAACGTACGCCTGGCCGACGCAGTAAAGTTACGCCGTTTACGTTAGGCTTTTCCTGGCGTATAGTTGGTGGCATAAGTGCGGCGTAACAATGTTAAGTATGGCCGTCGTTCCCGTGTTGAAATTTGAAAAAGTTACGTCGTTTGCGTAAGTTGTCCGTGAATGGGGCTGGACGTCCATCTAGTTCATCTACCATTTTGTAGTGGCTTGACTTTCGTCTGCCATTTCCTTTTGTTGTTGTTGTTACCATATGACTGTGCTGTGGCTTTCATCGCCCATTTTGTTGTGGTTTGACATTCGTTTGTTGCAATTTCTACCTTGTTGTGCGTTTTTTTTTTGCTCAGTTTGGGGCAGATTTAAATGTTTAGTGCAAGGTAAGTAGAACAGTCTGTCCTGTTTTAAAAAGGTGATTTAGAGGCGCAGTTTGATTAGCCTTTTATCCGGGAGAACCCACATTTTGAAGGATTTTTGTTTTATACAGTTTAGCCTGTAAATCATCCCAGAATGGAAATTGCTCCAATTTCAGGGTGAGACACCGGTACTGAGCAACTGTTTTGTTTTAATGTTAAACTCGCTTGTTTAATTGTTTTTTCCATGGTTAGATTTTGTTATTACAAATGGTGCAGCCACCATTCCTTCGGAAAAAAACTTCGGTTTTCTCGACTAGATTATTGTCTAGCTTTCCTTGCATACACACTGTCAAGCCAAAATCTCGTCGGCCTAAAGCGCCTACAACACATATGGCGGCAGTATAAAGGGGAAGTTCGATTCCAATGGTGCCACCCCTTGGGCTGCTTTTGCTAATCTCATGTTACCGCGTGTTAGTAAAAGTTTGGTGAGAGACGATTCGTGCTATTCAGTCTTTGTGCTTTCAGTTTGTTTTCTGTGTTTCAGTTTGTGCTTGTGGGTTCGTATCTTGTCTTTCAGAGTATGTAATCAGGTCGTATCTGTTTTCCAGTGCGTTCTTGTATGCTCGTTTCTGATTTTCAGGTCGGCCTTGCTGTTCCTTAGTGCATTCTGTTTAGTTCGCTCTGATCAGACGACCGTTTTCTAGACATGTTGCGGGTACGTTCTCATCATAGAGTTTGTGCTGTGCAGGCGCTTTGTGTTGGTCTTCTTGTCTTGGACCAAGACGAGTCCATGAACAGGGTGAGGAGGAGTTCATGGACCAAGAATTGGTTGCTCCAGCGGGACCAATTCTCTCACATGCCTCTGTTGCGGGAGATCAAGGAGAATAATCCTGATGATTACAGGAATTTTCTCAGGATGTCTGACACCGTTTTTCAGCATCTGTTGACTTTGGTGTCCCCCTATATCACCAGGCAGGACACCTTTATGCGGGAAGCCATCACAGCTGAGCAGAGGCTAGTCGCTACTAAGGATGAGCCGAACCCCCCTGTTCGGTTCGCATCAGAACTTGCGAACACTCCAAATGTTCGTGAAAACTTTAGAACCCCGTTAAAGTCTATGGGACTCGAACATTTGAAATCTAAAGTGTTAATTTTAAAGGCTAATATGCAAGTTATTGTCCTAAAAAGTGTTTGGGGACCTGGGTCCTGTCCCAGGAAACTTGTATCAATGCAAAAAAAGGTTTTAAAAACTGAAGTTTTTTCAGGAGCAGTGAATTTAATAATGCTAAAAGTGAAACAATAAAAGTGTAATATTACTTTAAATTTCGTACCTAGGGGGGGTGTAAAGTCAGCATGTGAAAAAGCGCATGTTTCCCGTACATAGAACTGTCCCTGCACAAAGTGTCATTTCTGAAAGAAAAAAAGGCATTTAAAACCGGCCTTTGCGGCTCTAATGAATTGTCGGCTCTGGCAATTACAGGAGATGATTCATTCATAAAAAATAAAAATAAAAAAAGCTGGGCGTCCCCCCAAATTCCATTAATAGGCCCTTATGGTCTGATATGGATATTAAGGGGAACTCCGCCGTCAATTTAAAAAAAAAATGACGTGGGGTTCCCCCCGAATATCCATACCAGACCCTTCAGGTCTGGTGTGGATTTTAAGGGAACTCCATCCCAAATTTAAAAAAAAATGGCGTGGAGTTCCCCCAAAAATCCACACCAGACCCTTATCCGAGCACGTTAACCTGGCCGGCCGCAGAAAAGAGGGGGGGCAGAGTGGCGGCCCCCCTCTCCTGAACCGCACCAGGCTACATGCCCTCAACATGGGGAGGATGTCCCCATGTTGATGGGGACAAGGGTCTCATCCCCACAACCCTTGCCCGTGGTTGTGGGGGTCTGCGGGCGGGGGGCTTATCAGAATCTGGAAGACTCCTTTAACAATCCTTATCAGATCCTGGCCCCCCCTATGTGAATTGGTAATGGGGTACACTGTACCTCTACCATTTCACGAAGAAGTGTAAATAGTTAAAAAAAACACAGACACCGTAGAAAAAAATCTTTATTAATAAAAATAAAATAAAAAAATCCAGCGATGTGAATCCACTCTCGGCCCGGCCCCCGCTCCAACGTTGTCTTCTATCCAGCGACGGATGATCTCTCCAGCGACGGGTGATCAGAGGTCCGGTCCCAGCGATGAGAAGATCCATCCGTCAGAGCGCAGCAGGCAGCTCCTCTCTCCGCTGGACACAGCCCAGCGGAATGACGCGCTGGAGCTGTGACATTTCTTATATAGGGGAAGCGGGCCACCGGTCATGTGACCCCGCACCCTCGTACTTCACTGGGAAAGACGTGAAAGACCGGGCTTTCCCAGTGACGTACGAGGGTGCGTCAGAGGGGGTGGGGTCACGTGACGGGTGGCCGCTTCCCCTATATAAGAAATGTCACAGCTCCAGTGCGTCATTCCGCTGGGCTGCGCCTGCTGCGCTCTGGACGGATGGATCTTCTCAAAGCTGGACTGGGACGCTGATCACCCGTCGCTGGAGAGATCATCCATCGCTGGATAGAAGACCACGTTGGAGCGGGGGGCCGGGCCGAGAGTGGATTCACATCGCTGGATTTTTTTTTTATTTTTATTAATAAAGTATTTTTTTCTACGGTGTCTGTGTGCTTTTTTTAACTATTTACACTTCCTTTGTGAAATGGTAGAGGTACAGTGTACCCCATTATCAATTTACATAGGGGGGGCCAGGATCTGGGGTCCCCTTTTTTAAAGGGGTCTTCCAGATTCTGATAAGCCCCCCACCCCCAGACCCCCACAACCACTGGGCAAGGGTTGTGGGGATGAGGCCCCTGTCCCCATCAACATGGGGACATCTCTCCATGTTGAGGCATGTGCCTGGTGCGGTTCAGAGAGGGGGGGCTGCACTCTGTCCCCCCTCTTTTCTGCGGCCGGCCAGGTTAACATGCTCGGATAAGGGTCTGGTGTGATTTTGGGGGGAACTCCACGCCATTTTTTTTAAATTTGGGGTGGAGTTCCCTTAAAATCCACACCAGACCTGAAGGGTCCTGGTATGGATATTTGGGGGGAACCCCACGTAATTTTTTTTTAATTGACGGCGGGGTTCCCCTTAATATCCATATCAGACCTGAAGGGCCTGTGAATGGAATTTGGGGGGACCCCCAGCTGTTTTATTTTTTATGAATGAATCATCTCTGAATTGCCAGAGCCGACAATTCATTAGAGCCGCAAAGCCGGTTTTAAATGCCTTTTTTTCTTTCAGAAATGACACTTTGTGCAGGGACAGTTCTATGTACGGGAAACATGCGCTTTTTCACATGCTGACTTTACACCCCCCCTAGGTACGAAATTTAAAGTAATATTACACTTTTATTGTTTCACTTTTAGCATTATTAAATTCACTGCTCCTGAAAAAACGGCAATTTTTAAAACTTTTTTTTGCATTGATACATGTTTCCTGGGACAGGACCCAGGTCCCCAAACACTTTTTAGGACAATAAATTGCATATTAGCCTTCAAAATTAACACTTTAGATTTCTCCCATAGACTTTAACAGGGTGTTCCGCGGGTTTTCGAATTTGCCGCGAACACCCCTAATTGTTCATTGTTTGCCAAACACGCAATGTTCGAGTCGAACATGAGTTCGACACGAACTCGAAGCTCATCCCTAGTCGATACGTTGCGATACCTGGCGACTGGGAGAAGCCTGCAGGACCTGAAGTTCACAACAGGCATCTCCCCCAGGCTCTGGGGATCATTATCCCAGACACCTGTTCTGCCATCATGAGGGTAAGTTTTCTCCTTTAACATCATATTCTATGTATTTAATGCTTGTTAATGTATTGTATTTCTTTCATCCTTCCCTAACTACCATGATTGTAATATGCTGTGAATGTCCCCTTTGTCCTCATGCATGCTGTAATTTTTTAATGCCCCTTTTTGGCCTACATGCATATTTCCCTTCACTAACCTCTCCAGCATGCTATCCTGGGCCCAAACACACCTAGCCTAGTCTGTTAACAATGTTTTTTTGTCAGATCCATTGTAGTTCTTTACCCTCCCCCTAAAATGTGTTCTAAAGTATATTTTCACATTAAATTCAGAGTGTTTTTTTGGGAGGGTCCCAAACTAGCGCCCCTAAAATTTTTACAATGGGCCATCAGAGGGGGTGAGGTATCTGATAATTGGGCCTTTTATTTTTGTCTTTAAATACTCCTTAAAATAAATGTTATAATGATGTTGGCCAATAATGTTTTTGTGTAATCTGCTTGCAATGTTATGTGCAAAAGTACTAACATTTTTGTGGCTTCCTTTCACGCCACAGGAATGGCAGACTGTGGCATCCGAGTTTGCCACGCGGTGGGAATTCCCCAACTGCGGAGGAGCAATCGACGGGAAGCACGTAAGCATCGTGCCACCACCCCGTTCGGGTTTCTTATTACTTCAATCACAAGGGGTTTCATAGCATTGTGTTGGTGGTGGTGTCAGCACAGTATGAATTCCTCTATGTTGATGTGGGGAAGAACGGTCGGATGTCAGATGGGGGAGCCTTCAGCCAGACAGAGTTTGCTCTTCGTCTCCAGAGTGATGACCTTGCATTGCCACCGGATGCAGAGAATGTTGAAGGACTCCCCTTTGTGTTTCTGGCTGATGAAGCCTTTGGACTGGGACCGCATCTCATGAGGCCATTCCCCCAGAGGACCCTCACCCCGGAGAGGAGGGTATTCCACTACCGGCTGGCTAGAGCCCGAAGAGTTCTGGAGAATGCCTTCGGGATAATGGCCAGTCGGTTCCGCCTATTTCCAACTTCCATACATATGGCGGAGTATAAAATAAACAACATAGTGTTTTGCTGCTGCATTCTCCACAATTACTTGCGTAGACTTTCGCCAAATTATATGGCCACAATTGGGCCTGAGGCCGGACTTTCAGCAGAGAATACCCTGCCAAACCTAGAACATGGCCATCCTGGCTTGCCCCCCCCAAAGTGCCCATGCAGTTCGGCAGCAATATGTGGAATATTTTACGGGTAGGGGGGCCATTCCTATGCCGGGCAATCTCTAATCCTTATAAAAAAATAAACAAATCTGCTTTAAATTTCATTTTTGATGTATTGCGTGTGTTTCTATTAGCTGTCTCCTAGTTTTTCAAAGTGTACTTGTAGTGCCAAGTGTATTTTTCTTAGGGAGTAACAACCATTTCACTGGTAACACCAAAACTAAACACCAAAAAGGTTATAGCGGATTTGATAAAGAAGCCACGCTTTGTTGTTGTTCAAAATGTTTACTTCATGGTTAATTGGCACGCCAGATGAATCCTTAATTAGGCGCATGAACCGGCGCAGCAGCCAGCGCAATGCAATTAATATGTAAAGCCGCCGAACTCCCTTTAGAAGTCTATGGGAGAAATCAAAAGTGTTAATTTTAAGGTTAATATGCAAATTTTTGTCCTAAAAAAATGTTTGGGGACCTGAGTCGATGCATTTTTGATACATGTCCAGGGGACATGTATCAATGCATTTTTTATTTTTTAAAACAAACGTTTTTCCGGGAGCAGTGAATTTAATAATGCCTAAAGTGCAACAATAAAAGTGAAATATTCCTTTTAATTTCGTACCTGGGGGGGTGTATAATATTGTAACAGGATGACCCACGACCCCCAGAGACTTTGTGAGGATGGGGGATACTCCTGTGCCAGCGTCCCTAAGAACTCTTGGGTCTAATATTCACCCTGTGCCCCTTTTGGGCATAGGGTGGCTAATCATAATTCATGTATTACATGAAATGGGACATTAATAATAAATCATGTTTGCAGGATGTCTTGAGATATCACAAGTTGTTGGCTATTTAATGTGGTGACTCATTCTATGATTAGCCCTGACTAGTGACATGCTAATTGAGTCAGGGCCTGGAAGACATTTCATTGTCCTTGTGTAAAGGTGTTAGTCCAGGTCTGCTCCTAGACCTCTAATTATGTATGCTAAATACTGTTTATGTGTGGAATGTACTTGTCGGAGACAGAACGTCTGCCTAGGGAACTCAGTGTGTGATGGTGTTTTGTTTGTTATGCTGTTAATGAAGGAATGTGCAGTGATGAGATGATGATAATTATAGGCCGGCGCCGACACGTCTAGAATGTTTAGTAATTAGCCTTAGTGTGTGATTAGGGGGGTGGAGATCTCATTGTCCCTTTGAATACTGTCACATGGTTGTACTGTATATAAGACTGAGAAGAAACCATTAAAATTGTCATTACATTTGGAACAAGTACAGAGCTGCGTGTCTCGTCTTGATTCGGAGCAAATGGGATGTCTGATGTCTGTTGGACAGTTGGAGTGTCAGATGAGCTGTCGTGGATGGGATGGATGGTCATAAACGGTGGTGACCGTTACAATTGGTGGCTAGCAGCGGGATAATTCCATCGCTTAAAAGACGGCTACAAGGACACGGGACAATGGAGACGCTGTATGAACGGCTTTATGCTCTCTTCCCTCAATGACTTACTGGAGAGCCGGGGCAGATCGGCCTGCAATCGTAAGAGAAGGGACATTATTACAGAGCTTGTCCAAATGGATAGAGCTGAAAGGCCCAGCATAACAGACAGGACACCCGATGAAGAGTTTTTTGACCGGGCTGTTAGACGTGGACTGGCACAGTATGGACCTAATCCTCCACCGGAGATCATAGACCGGGTTATAGTGGCTGTGGATGCCACTTGGCTACAGCAAAGAAGTGCTGCAGCAGCAGAAGTCACAGCAGCACCAACTGAAGAGAGGGGAGAGGTACAGATGCCAGTCACCATGAAAGTGGAGTTCCAGGGAGCCGGGGCAATTGGCCCCTCTCCCCAGCAACAAGCTGTGGTGGTAAAGCATTTACTCCCAGCTGAATCGCTGGCGGCAGGGCAGGATGCTACTGGCTGCTACACACAACTGCAGCTTGAGCTGACATCGGGAGAAGGGCTGGCAACGGAGCAGAGTGCCACAAGCCTCTGCTCTCATCTAGCAGGAGAGGGAGTTCCTGTGGGAGTGGATGGGACTGTGGTCTCCACTCAAAATGACCCAGCAGAAGAGCTGGCAACAGAGCAGAGCACCACAAGCCTCTGCTCTCAACTAGCAGGAGAGGGAGTTCCTGTGGGAGTGGATGGGACTGTGGTCTCCACTCAAAGCGACCCAGCAGAAGAGCTGGCAACAGAGCAGAGTGCCACAAGTCTCTGCTTTCTACTAACGAAGGAAGGAGTTCCTGGGGCAGTGGATGGGACTGTGGTCTCCGCTGACACAACCCCAGAAAATGGTGCGTTACCGAGACAGGAGGATGTCGGCTTGGCTTTGCAAGCATCGGGGGATTTTCACCTACCAGTGGATGGGACTTCAGTCTCCACTGGTATACCCCAGGGATGGGGGCCAGTTGGCCCCGATCCCCAACAACATGATGGACTGAGCCCAGTCACCCTGTCTTCTCTCCAGCGGCTGAAAGGACTCCAGGGAGAAGGGCCAGTCCAGGCCTCTCCCCAGCGACAGGCAGGTTTTCTGAGAGAGACAGAGGTTGGCGGGGTGAGTAATTCTCTGTTTGGAGCAATTTATTTGGGGTACGGTATGGATACCAGCATTGGAGGACTGGATCTACTGACTGACTTCGGAGTCAACCCGTTCGGGGTCTCCTCCTGTGTCAGTCTCCCACCGAAAGGGGAGAGATGTAACAGGATGACCCATGACCCCTAGAGACTTTGTGAGGATGGGGGATACTCCTGTGCCAGCGGCCCTAAGAACTCTTGGGTCTAAGTTCACCCTGTGCCCCTTTTGGGCATAGGGTGGCTAATCATAATTCATGTATTACATGAGATGGGATGAAAGAAAAATCCTGGATCGCCGCACTCCTCAAAAAACTAGGGGCCAAATCCTCAAAGCAGATGCGCCGACTTAACCAGAGTTTTCTAAATTTACACGGCGCGTATCTTTGCGCCCGATCCTCAAAACGAGTTACGCCTTAAAATCCGGGTTTTCCGTCCTACCTAAAAATAATTACACCTGCGCATCCCCGGACGCAAATTACGCTAGTCACGCCGCTGTTTTTGATAGGCAAAGATGCAAATGAGGGAGATAGGGCGATCCACAAAATTAAGTGTGCGTGCCGTAGATTACGCCCTGTGCGCACCTGTTAGTTTCCCTGCGCAAATTTACACTTTATAAAAGCAGACCTAATTTTACACATGCCGTGTAAGGGTCTGCTCAAGCAACTGAATAGAGGTAGAGCTGACAACACATCTCTGCAGGACAACAATCTGACTGCCAAAATGCCATCAATGGCCCAGATTCAAGAAGCACTTGCGCCCGCGCAACCATAGTTGCGCGGCGCAAGTGCTTACTTGCTCCGGTGTAACGAGTGCTCCTGATTCAGGAACCTCGTTACACCGAATGCAGCCTAGGATGTGACAAACATAAGCCTCCTTATGCCTTCACATCCCAGGCTGCATTCTTGCGTTGGCCGCTAGGGGGCGCGGCCTTTGTGATCGGCGTGTAGTATGCAAATTGCATACTACCACCGATTCAAAAAAGTTGCGCGGGCCCTGCGTACGCAAGGTACGGAGTTTCCGTACGGCGCCTTTAGCATAAGGTTGCTCCTGCTAATAGCAGGCGCAGCCAATGCTAAAGTATAGCTGCGCCTCCCGCTCGCGACGTTCAAATTTCACGTCGTTTACGTAAGTGAACCGTGAATGGCGCTGGACGCCATTCACGTTCACTTACAAGCAAATGACGTCCTTGCGACGTCATTTGCCGCAATGCACGTCGGGAAAGTTTCCAGACGGAGCATGCGCTGTTCGCTCGGCGCGGGAGCGCGCCTAATTTAAATGATTCCCGCCCCCGGCGGGATCATTTACATTAGGCAGCCTTGCGCCCGGCTGCTTAGCATATTGCCCGCGCAATTTACGGAGCAACTGCTCCGTGAATCGCGGGCAAAGCGCAATATTTGCGTGGGCGCAGAGAAAAAAATTTGCTCTTTGCCCACGCAAATATTGCGCGATTCTACTTGAATCTGGGCCAATGGTTGTAACGGCACTCGCCACTTTAAAGGCAAAAAGAAGGAGGAGGGCACAGAGGAGGAGGAGGAGGGCACAGGAGAGGGTTTACCGCCCACGGCGAGATCTGTTTGCCATGCCTGCTTCAGAGGTGTATGGCAACTACAGATTTAACAGGGAAGCCATCCTGGAGCTCACAGAAATCCTGAAGGATGATCTCACCACCCCAACCCAACGATCCCATGCCCTGCCACCTCTCCAAAAAGTAATGTCAACATTACATTTTCTGGCCACTGGGTCTTTCCAGCGCGCATCTGGAGGTCTGTCTGGGATGGTCCAGTCCTCTATGAGCAGGTGTGTCCATCAAGTGGTCCCTGCAATACTGCGGCGCATGGGCAATCAGTTCCAAAAGCCCACCCAGGAGGACCAGCGTCTGCAAACCATGACGGACTTTTATGAAATTGATGGGTTCCCACGGACCATCGGGGCGATAGACTTCTACAGCCCCCCCATGACACTGAGCACCTGTTCCGGAATCGAAAAGGTTGGCATTCTATAAATGTGCGGGTGATTGTAGATGCCCATGGCCTCATCTGGCACGTTTGTGCTAAATTTCCTGGTTCGTGCCATGACAGTTTTATTTTCGGGCAGACCAACATCTCCCGAGATTTGGAGATGAACGTGTATGGAGACAGCTGGCTGATTGGTGAGTGACATTGGTGTCAGGTATGTCCCCCCCCATGATGCAGACATCACAAGGGGCACATGCATGACTAACATCCTCCTGTCTTTTCCCTTACAGGTGACTCTGGATATGCCCTGGGACCCCACCTGATGACCCCCTTCAGGAACCCCCAAACCCCAGGAGAGCAACGCTACAACCAGGCGCACATTCGCACCCGGGCAGTTGTGGAACGCACATTTGGGCTTCTGAAGTCCCGCTTCAGATGCCTGGACAAGACTGGGGGTACATTGTTGTATTCCCCAGACTTTGTGTGCCAAATAATTGGGGCATGTTGTATACTTCACAACTTTGCCATATGCATATTGACTTATGTGCTGACCTGACCTGACCCCCCACCCAGGCAATCCCCCCTAACCCACTCTACCCGGTCTGCTGAGGGCACAGCAATCAGGAGACGCCTTGCAGAAGGCATCTTTTCACAGTAAATGCACATAAATCATGTCACAATGAAATTTTTTGGATTCACCAAAAACGCACAGAAATCATGTCACAATGAAAATGTATGTTTGCACAGTAAATGCACATGAATAATGTCACAAAGAGAATGTATCTTTGATCAGTAAATGCACATTAATTATATCACAATGAGAATGTCTTTTTTCACAGAAAACGCACATTAATTATCTCACAATGAGAATGCATGAATGCACACCACTGTGGTCCCTAGCACAGACACATCACATGCACATCGAATTGGATTAGATCCAAGTACCCCCCCCTTTGGTACTTGGGAGTAGTAACGCCACGGCTCCAATTATGTCACTGTGCATTCATACACCATTCAGGAACCTGGGATGACTTCTCCCTGGTCCTGGGGATCCCTACTCCACCAAAACTGAGGGTGACACCCTTATTTCATCAGGAATGCCACCCCCCCACATTCACACATCATTCACACACATAAACCAAATCATAAGTACAGTATAATAAACAAAATCATAAAAAAAAACAAAAAAAAAACAAAAGTACCCCTGCAACTTAATGACGTTGCCGAGTGCTCCTTCTGGGCTGCCCACGGGCACGGGCACGGCCAACTGGAGGATCTTCACGGGGGGGATGTTAGCAGGGGAAGGAGTATCTTCATGGGGGGAGGTGTGAGCAGGGGAAGGAGGATCTTCATGGGGGGAGGTGTGAGCAGGGGAAGGAGGATCTTCATGGGGGGGTGGGTGAGCAGGGGAAGAAGGAGCCTCCCCTGGTGTCTGTCCTCCTGCTGGCCTGCCCTCCAAGGCCACAGCTATCCTTGTCAGACAGCCAGTGATGGCAGCCGTATTAGCCTGGCCAGCCCGGGTATTGTCCTCCACAGCCCGGGTATTGTCCTGCACAGCCTGGGTGAGGGCAGTCACCTCCTGGCCCACGCCTGTTGTGGCGTTCTTCAGGTCCCACAAACATGTGATGACCCCCACTGAGTTGGTGGCCACATCACCCAGTGACTCCCTCATTACATCCAGGCTGTGCTCCATCTTGTTCAAAGTTTTTTTCATCTCACCTAGACTGCGGGTCTGCCGGGCATTGTCCCTCTGCAGACTGACCGGCAGACGCTCAAACCCCCCCCTGGTCTCCTCGGTCGGCCTCTTGCTTGCCCCTGAGGCTTGTGGCCTGGGAGGAGGGGAGAGAGTGACCCATGGGGTTTGCTGCATGTTGGGGGAGGAGTGGGAGGGGCCACCCCTGATGGTGGCCTGACTGGTGCCAGCCTCTGGGGTAGCCTCTGGGGTAGCCTCAGGAGAAGACTCAAAGGTCCTATCTTGGCCCAACATGATTTCCCGGCCAATCATAAAATGGTCATCCTCCTCCCCCTCATCCTCCTCCCACTGAACCTCCTCATGAGGGGAGGTGTGGACACTCCCCTCCCATGGGGAATCCTGCCCTTCTTGGGACTCCACATCAGCCTGTCTTGGGGGTGGTGCAGCAGCCTGCCCTGATGGGCCAGCAACCTCCAGCCCTGATGGGGCTGCCACCTCCTGCCCTGATGGGGCTGCCACCTCCTGCCCTGATGGGGCTGCCACCTCCTGCCCTGATGACCCAGCAACCTCCTGGGCTGATGACCCAGCAACCTCCTGGGCTGATGGGGCTGCAATCTCCTGGCCATCTGTGGAGGACACAAAACAATCACAGGTTGGTGGATCCACACACTTGGCACATCTTCCCTTCCCCCACCCACACATGCTAATCAACAGATAGAAAAACCAAAAACGTACCTGTCCTCACAGGAGCATCAGAGTCAAAGCCAGGCAGGCCCACCACCTGCTGTGGGTGGAAACACTGGGCCACTGCCCATTCCTCCTCAGTCAGCCTGACTGGGCAGGGTACACCTCCTCCAGTGCCCCTCCTATGAGCATGCAGCGTTGCCAGCTTGTTCCGGGCCACGCTCTTCAAATCATTTTTTTTTTTTGTATGCCAGCGATGGTCCTGGTCTCCCCCCCCCCGCCGCATTGATCCGATTGGTGATCTTTTTAAGGATCTCCTTCCTCCTGGCCGGGGTGGTGTTCTGGCTCTCAGGGCCATGGAGAAAACGCCCATATTTGATGATGCCCTGAGCAAGAATTCGCTTCTCTCCCAGGGTAAAATTCAGCTTCCTGCGCTTGGGGGCTATCACAGACACCACCCAGCAACAAGAAACTCACCCCAAAAAAAAAGCAACAATACACACACAACAAACAAACAAACAAACAAACTCACTGCAAAAAAAATAAATAAACACAAGCAGACAGCTACTATAAATTAAAAAACAAACAGGCAAAAAAGGGAAACAAAAAAAAACAAAGACAAAAAACAAAAACACTTATCAAAAACAAACACCAAATATACTCTACAACTCCTCAACAACTTTTCTCACAAACACAACTCACCAACAAACACTGACAAACGTTCTGAGCAGAAGCAACTTGCTCAAGGAAGGGAACACAGGGAAATACTTTTGCAAGGGAAGTGTGTTTGACTGGGGCTATTTACACACAGGGTGATCCTCAAACTAAGTACGCTTGGCCTTTTACCTATCTCACTGATTGCGCTGAGCTCAGTTCTGCACATGCCCAGTGAGAAGCAGATTCGTGCGCGCATGCGCAGTACAGCCGGCCCTTCATTTGCATGGGGTCACGGCTCATTACAATGAAGCACGCCCATTTCCTTCCCACTTGCAAAAACCCCGCCTTACGCCTCGGAATTTAAGTTACGTAAGCGCAATTTTGTGCGCAAATGCGCTGTGGATACGGCACTTACGACACCAACTTAGGGCGCCGTAACTTAAATGACATAAGTTATGTAAAACTAAATTTGCACAGCTTTTTGAAAAAAAACATGAAAAAACAACAAAAATTCAAATGGAAAAAACAGCCAAAATTCATGCAGTCAACCAAGAAGTGGATTAGGAAAAAATAGCTGACATGTTTCGCATCCTGTGATGCTTACTCGTAGCTAATGAACAAATGACCAAAATGTGCTTAAATAGGGGAGGGAAAGAGGTGAATGGGGCGTTTCACCAAACACTCCCAGGTGATCATTAGTCAAAGGAACACTATTTTCCTTGATGTATCACACATGAGGTGCTCCTGTGTATGAGATTAAAAAAAGATTTGTGAATGAAAAAATATCTCATTTCTCAAACTCTTGATGATGAGACCAAACAAGAGAAAGAAAAAACAAAAAAAAAAGGAGGAGAGACCCCATTGTGTGAGACACATATATATGTCATAACCAGTGAAAAGGATGAATGAACAACAACAAATAAAACAAATAATAATATATTTTGTGTGACATTATAAAAAGGTTGTGAAGTAGACATATGTGGCTATAGGGTGAAATAGGCAATAAATAAAGAATGTGGAAATTCTGAAGACTGCAGCCTTTTGTATGTCTAAAAACAAACAACATTTATATGTATAAAAATACGATATTTTAATTAAAATGGTATATGTGTGGTTATGATACCATGTCGCTGCGCATTTCTGGTTTGCATGTCATTATTAAACGTATATAGTCATTGTAATGTCTATATAAAAAGAAAGAAAAAAAGGAAGCAATATATATGCTCCAAAAAAAAAATGTTTCTTAAAAAAATGACATATAATGAACAAAAACCAAACCTGAAATGACGCAGCGGTATGTGTCAAGGGCAGAACCTGTTGGAAAGCTCCACTATCATTTATCTTCTATTTTTTATAATATATATTTAAATTGAGGCACACAATAAGTGCCTATTTAGAAAGACGGATGATAAAGGAGCTGCAATGTTCCTAATGTCCCCAAAAAAGAGAAAACACCTACTCATTTTGAGAAAAAGTGATCAGAAAAATTTGGCCAAAGGAAAGAAGTATATACAATAAGAATATCTGAAACAAAACAGAAAATTATATGTTTCATATATAATGGGGTATAATGGGGTATGGAATGATCATGTGAACCAGCCAGACCCAACTAATAAAAGTGGGACACATCCCACTCAAAGTTGAGCCCCGAAGGGCGTCTGGAATTAAGAATAAAAATCCATCAGACTTCTTGCCTGCACAGTATGTTAAATTTGTCCCCACCTCTAGCTGGTTTTGTGATTCTTTCTAGCCCTTGAATGACTAAACTAGTGGCAAAGTGCGATATGCAAGTAAAACCGGTATCATTCCATCCCCAAGATCCAGAGCGAGAGAGGGTCCCCCATCAAGAACGAGACGAGGCTGCGTGTTGAAGGGTCAAACAAGACTGTTTAATGGGGCATTTCCCTTAGCTTATATGTGCTTACAACTGTTACAGGAACAATGACAATATCCGCCCCCCCTTCACACAGATACTTTGAAATAATGACATCTCCTTGAATCAATCAGTCTCTAGACGTTCCGGCACCGAGATCCACTTAACATGACCTGGCCAGGCACATTCCTTTCTCAATAGAATTCAATTAACCTTTAGAACAATAGACTCACAGATGATCACGTTAGCATACACCTGGCAGGAGGCTGTTAACTGGTAATACACAACAGAGAGTCAATTAGCATTTAGCAGTGAAATAGCTCCTTCTACAATTAACCCTTTGAGCTCAGAATATAATGTGGTAAATCCAATTGTAACAAATCATGCAGTTCTTTGTAGGCAGAATAGTTCATAGGTCCGTTACACTACTCCCCTTTTGTGGAACACTCCGGCAGAACCGGATTGATCCTTTTCGGGTCAACTTGGGGATGTCCGGTCTGCTGTTAGGGTAAAAGTTCCGTTTGCCTGGACAGTCCGTCGGCATTCCCATTGGCTTACCAGGTCAGTAGCTGATGGTGACGGTGAATAATAGAATTCAGTTCTGGAACAGTCACTTGCTTTGCTCTCTCAATGGCTCCCAAAACCTGTTGCTGATGCTCTTGGGACAGATAAGGCACCATCTGGATACAAATCCCATTTAATCTTTTGACAATTTCCGCCTGTTTGTGCATTTCAATGTTCAAGCCACGGGACATCTCATAATACATGACATAGTGTCGTTGCATCTCTGATTTCTCACTGGCCAACTTGTCACATTCCCATTTTAGACTGTGATATTGTGCCGGATCTACAGTACATGTCGGGGAAGGTAGTCTTACCCGGTTCTCAGCAGCAAGCGAGTTGATTCCAGCAACGCGGGTGGTCACGGCACAAGCAGCAGCAGGTGTAGGTAAATAAGCCAAAGTCAGAGGGCCAATGTCGTTGCCCAGCACCACCTCGGCAGGTAGGTTGTCCATGATACCAACTGTGGTCTTTCCTGACCCGGCTCCCCAGTCTAAGTGCACCCGGCCGGTGGGTACGCGAAATACAGCACCCCCTGCGACCCGGACGGCAACTGTGCCAGTGGACACGTTCTCTGGCTTTACCAGATGTTTTTGAATCAGAGTGATAGTAGTCCCGGAATCTCTTAGGCCTTGTGCTACTTGTCCATTCACCCGTACCTCCTGACGGTGATGCTGACGGTTATCCGGAGAGGCAGCTTGTATTGGGTCTGCCTCATACCAAATTCCCAGACATTCCTCAGGGCCTCCCTCGGTCTCCAGGCAGTGGGCCGCAGAGGGACGTGATGGAGTGACCTCTGTGTTGGGTGTTGTGCGTCTCCAGTTGTTATTTGTAGCTCTCAAAGGGCAATAACGAGCAATATGTCCCGTGTCGCTGCAGTGATGGCACGTCACCCGAGGCGAATCCCGGGGGTAGTTGCTAGGCCCCTGAGGACGTGGTGGGACTGGAGCCCGAAACTCTGGGCATGGGGTGACGGTTGGAGTACGTGGTTCTACCTTCTGAGCCAGCCGCGTAGTACCCTGGCTTACTTTCCTTGTCTCCGCGTACTCATCTGCTAGCCGAGCCGCCTCGTTTAAGTTAGCGGGACGGCGATCTCGTACCCAGTCTTGTATGTCTGCGGCCAGGTCTTGGAAGAAATGTTCCATTAGGAACAGCTGCAATACTTCCTCCCCGGTGTTGGCCTTGCACCCTTGGACCCAAAGGGATGCCACCCTTTGTAACTGGTTGGCCCATTCCATGTGGGAGTCCACAGCCTTCTTCTTGGACTCCCGGAAGCGCCGGCGGTAGGCTTCTGGCGTTACGGCATATCGGGTTAGCAGTGCCTTTTTAACTTGCTGATATTGTAAAATATCCTCTGGAGCAAGAGCCTGAAAGGCTTCATTGGCTTTGCCCGACAATTTCCCCGACAAAATAGTGACCCATTGGTCTGGTGGTACCTGGTGTAGTGAGCACTGTCTCTCAAAATCCGCCAAATATCCATCGATTTCCTCCTCACTTTCTACAAAAGCTTTAAATGCAGTGAACGGTATTTTCTTTCCTGTAGCCGCGGGTGGGGGAGTAGGAACTGCATGTGTAATGGGCTGTCTCGCTCTTACCAGTTCCAGTTCTTGTCCCCTCTTAGTTTGTATCTCTTCCCTTGCTTCCCGGAACAGCTGGTTGTTTAGTTCCACGGACGTTTCTGGATACAAGGATAATCTCCGCTGTACAATCCCAGTAATTACATCTTCTTCGCTGACCGGTGCAAGGGGCTCAGTTCCTTCCATGGATCCATCCATTTCGTCCAGCTCCAGCAGGTCAGCTATCAGCTCCCTCCGTGGTCTGTTACTGGCGCTCCTACCACGACTCTCCAATAGATCTTTTAGTGTGGATCTTTTCAGCCTGGCGTACTGCGACTCCATTCAGCACTTGCTCTTTGGATAAAAGGACCATCCCGCTGCTGCCAACCAATGTAACGGCTACCCGGGCTAGTGAGAGGGTATCAGCCGTTGGAGACGTCCTTTTCCCTGGCAAAGTGCGATATGCAAGTAAAACCGGTATCATTCCATCCCCAAGATCCAGAGCGAGAGAGGGTCCCCCATCAAGAACGAGATGAGGCTGCGTGTTGAAGGGTCAAATAAGACTGTTTAATGGGGCATTTCCCTTAGCTTATATGTGCTTACAACTGTTACAGGAACAATGACAATCTACGCCCCCCCCCCCTTCACACAGATACTTTGAAATAATGACATCTCCTTGAATCAATCAGTCTCTAGACGTTCCGGCACCAAGATCCACTTAACATGACCTGGCCAGGCACATTCCTTTCTCAATAGAATTCAATTAACCTTTAGAACAATACACTCACAGATGATCACGTTAGCATACACCTGGCAGGAGGCTGTTAACTGGTAATACACAACAGAGAGTCAATTAGCATTTAGCAGTGAAAGAGCTCCTTCTACAATTAACCCTTTGAGCTCAGAATATAATGTGGTAAATCCAATTGTAACAAATCATGCAGTTCTTTGTAGGCAGAATAGTTCATAGGTCCGTTACAGTATAGGTGATCATAGAGGCGATCCTTAAGTCTTCTGGTTGTCCTACCAACATATTGTATTAAACAAAGTTTGCATGTGATCACATATACTACATATCGTGTGTTGCAATTAATGAAAGAATGTAGCTTGTGCGATTTCCCTGTAGAGGTGGAAGTAACAGTATCCCCTTTTTGGATGAAAGGGCAGTATGTGCAACTGCGACCACCACATCTAAATGTTCCATTAAAAGGTAACCAATTGGAGTGGGCCTACTGCAAAAAAGACTGGGGGATAACAAACTGCTGAGGGATGGAGCCCTCCTGGAAACAGTGCGGACACCTCCTTTTAAAATTTCACAATAAATAGGGTCATTAGACAAAATTGGAATATATATGGTGACAATCTTTTTTATTTTGTGAAACTCACTGCTGTATGGAGTAGAAAAAGTAGTGGTATAATTTTGATCTTTAAGCTTTTTTGTACGGCCCTGTCCGTCGTGACCAGGAAGTTTATCTAAGAGCAATTATTTTCTTTGTACTCTCTTGGCTATTGATATGCTCCTATTTATTATGGCTCTTGGGTAACCTCTTTCCTTGAATCTATTGGACATGTGTATGACTTCCTGATCAAAGTCTGATTCTTTGCTGCAAAGCCTCCTCAATCTTAGGAATTGACCAACCGGGATACTGTTTATAGTATGTCCCGGATGGTTAGAATCAGCCCGTAGGAGGGTATTCCCAGCGCTGGGTTTCCTATAGAGGTTGGAAAGAACTGCACTGTTTTCACCCGTCAGTGTGACATCTAGAAATTCTATGCATTTCTTATCTAGAACTCCAGTAAAATTTAAATTGAGTTGATTGTCGTTCATATAGTTTAACCACTCCTGTAAATCTACATGTAGATCGGAAACAATAAACAAGAGGTCATCTATGTACCTGCAATAGAAAGCCGTGTCACTGCGGCGGGGGCTACCAGGTCCAAAAATGCGATCCCATGTAGAGGTTAGCTAAAGATGGTGAAAATTTGGCGCCCATCGAGGCACCACACTTTTGGAGATAGTAGTCCCAGTCAAACATAAAGAAATTATGGGTGAGAAGATATTCCAAACAGATCACAATAAATTCTTGGAGCAAGAGAGAAAAGCGTCCCGATCTTTTCAAAAAGAAAGACACCGCCTGCAAAGCAAGGGTGTGTGGGATGGAGGAGTATAAATTGGACACATCACAAGTAATCCAGCAGAAATTCTCCTTCCACACAAAGTCAATATCCGGGTAGTTCCATAACTAAAGGTTGCAGTTGTTCATCCACCCATTGTCCTAGGCGTTCGTTCAGAGAACCAATTCCTGCCACAATGGGCCTGCCTGTCAAAGGTGTAGGTCCCTTGTGTAACTTAGGGAGGTGATGAAAAATAGGCATAATCGGAAAATCAGGAATAAGAGTGACTTTATCTTTGATGGAAAAAATGCCTGTTGCAACCGCCCTGTCTAAAATAGAGGAGAGTTCTCCTTTAAAGGGTTCTGTGGGGTCACCTTTGAGTTTCTGGTAGGTTTTAATGTCAGAGAGCTGGCGTAATGCTTCTGCCCTATAAGAAGTCGCATCTAGGACTACCACAACCCCACCTTTGTCAGCATTTCTGATGACTATAGAGGGGTCTGATTTTAACCCCTCAAGGGATGCTTTTTCACCTGCAGTGAGGTTGTTGGTTTTGTCTTTTGTGATATTTTTTGCTAGGAGTGTAAGGTCTCTTTCAACCAGCTTTTGATATAAGTCCATGTCTTTACCCCTAGAACTAATTGGGTAAAAGTCTGATCGTGTCTTAAAAGAAACAGGATTAGGTTCAACATGAATCTCACTATCCATATTGACATCAGACTCTATGACTAGATCTGTCAAATCTAGTAAAGCACATACATCAATGAAACGATTAGGGGAAGGAACGGACTCACCAGTTGATGACTTGTCTTCAGACAGCTTTGATTGGTCACTCTCTTGTTCGGTGTAAAAATGTTTTTGCAAAGTCAGTGTCCGTGCCAGGCGGTTAACGTCCAAAATTGTGCCAAACAGATCAAAGTGGTTTGAGGGGCAGAAATTCAAGCCCCTAGATAAAAGAGAAACATCGATATCAGATAAGGGACGCGCCGTCAAATTGGTGACATTGTGTCTTTCTATTGTTTTCGACCCCGAAGTGGATAGCGATTTCCATTGGTGTCTTTTATTTTTCCTCCCCCTCTTCTTGTTTTGTGCCTTTCTTTTTTCCCTTCTTGTTGCGGCCACGGCCGCCCTGGTTTAAAGGCATGATGTTTCCTTTTGGTGTATGTTCAAGATCAGGACTGTTGTCCGAAAAGGAATCTGATCCAGTGGCTGCCATTGTGTCATTCAAGGGTTCCCCCTCTGTGTCAGAAAAGCTCACTCGCTTTTTGGATGTGGATCTCCTTGAGCGATTGGTGTGAAAAGCTGGTTTCTTCCAAATGTAGACATTGTTGCTGTCAAATAATGCAGAGTGTGCAGCGGTGTGCAGTGGCTTACCTTCTCGCTGGATCCACAGACAAGTTACTTACCTTGTCCCTGGATCCTGCGATGCCTCCCCGCTGTGTGAGCGAGCGGGTCCTCCTCGCTCGATTCACACAGTGTCCCCGTGTGCCGCCGATCTCCGTTCCCTGCGACGTTATGACGCACGGGGGCGGAGAACGGCGCCAAATTCAAAAAAGTAAACAAACACAATACATACAGTATACTGTAATCTTATAGATTACAGTACTTTATGTAAAAAATACACACCCCCTTGTCCCTAGTGGTCTGCCCAGTGTCCTACATGTACATTTATATAATAAAAACTGTTCTTTCTGCCTGAAAACTGTAGATTGTCCAAAAGTGTCCCTTTATGTCAAAAATGGTTTTAGAGCAGCTAGAAAACAGCGATAATAAATTATAATCACTTGCAGAATTGTGCGATAGCGATTTGTGGGGAAATACGTCATAAAAAAATAAAAGTAATGACAGCGACAATTCTGCAACTGAGCAAATTTTAGTGATTTTGAGTTGATTACATTATTGAATAATTTTTATTATTATTATATTATTATTTGTTATAATTATTTATAATTATTTATTATATTATAATTTATAATTTTGTTTTAAAAAAAAAATCATACCCGGGATGCCTACAAGACTCTTGTTTGGTCAGATTTAAGTGAGTTATTCCTAAGAATTACAGGCCTACAGTATAAAACGCCAAATTTCCTTGCAAAATATTTGTACCGCTTTTGGTACGTAATTCCAGACAGAATCATACCGCCAGGGAGGTTAAAGTGGTTCCAGATTTGCCAAGTCTTTTTATATTTTTCCTGTCTGTCCTGGTTGTTCAGGACTAAGTCCTCTAATCTGCCCACCTCGTCCACTCTTTTAAGCCATGTGGCGACTGTAGGCAGGTGTGGCGTCTTCCACAGGATGGGAATGCAGGCCTTTGCCACGTCCAGCAAATGCAGTACCACCGAGGCCTTATAAATGCGTTCTGGTGTGTCGTTGGCGTGCAGAAGGAAGTAGGCCGGGCTGTACGGGACTGGGCGGTCTGTGAACTGTTGTGTGATCCTGTGCACCTCCCCCCAGAAACTCGGAAACCGGGGGCAGGACCAGAAGACCTGCAAGAGGGTACCCCTCTCCTCCTGACAATGCCAGCAAAGGTCTGATGTTGCCGGGTAGAACTTGTGCAGTAAATCTGGCGTTCTGTACCATCGCGTGAGGAGCTTATAGTTTGTTTCCTGAGTTTTGGTGCAGAGGGAGGATTTGTGCGTGAACTCAAGTATGTTCTGTTTTTGGGTAGCTGTGAAGCTGCAGTTCAGGTCTCCCTCCCACTTAAGGAGGTAAGGGGGTCGATAGCTCCCAGGCGGCGTGATAAGCATGTCGTAAGTTAAAGAGAGCGTGTGTGGCAGCACACCCGTCTCTGTGCAGAGCCCCTCAAACTCCGTTAAGGTCGCGTCTGCGTCTCCAGGAGGTGACAAGCTAGTGAGGAAGTGTGTAAGCTGCGATGCTCTCATAAAGTCCAGACGGAATAAACCACCTGGATCCGACAGCTCCGCCACCGTTCGCCACCTTCCCCCACCTCCAAAGTGCGAGGCCTGATATATGCCAGCCTCCCTTAAAGCTTGAAAGGGCCGGGGCGTGGCCAAGACCGGCATGTGAGAGGACGCACTTCTCACAGCTCCTGCCTGATCCGACCATTGATCCTTCCCCGGCGTCTCTGATCCGGCTCTCTTCGATCCATCCGCTGGCTACCGAGTCCCTGCACCGCCCGGATCCACCCCCGGCCCTCTGTACTAGGGGAAAGACCCGCTGCGGAACGGCGGAGATGACGGGACCGGACATCCAAGATGGCGCCGCCGCGGCCCTCGCACAGCGCACTCCACGAGCGGCTGAAAAACCCAAAGATAGCACCACCAAGAAGGCACCAAAGGCACAGGGTAAGGAGCAGCCGAGGGACATGCTCTTCTTTGCCCAAAAGCTCAAGGGCCCTGCTTGCACTGGGGCGGGGGGGTCAGCAGATGGCGGAGGTGGAGGAGGCCGCACAGCACAGCTAGAGTGGGGACATGAGACGGAGGAAGCTCCCCATAGCTCCAGGGCAGAGGCAGACGCTGACGCTCCCCCCCCTCAGATGACACACAGGACAATGTGGGGCAACCGACGTTGGCAGACATACTAAAGGCGGTGCAGGTGGGCAATGTTGACATGAAGGAGCAGTTTGGGGGCCTGAGAGAGGAGGTGTCCCTTCTGCGGCAGGACCTCCAAAAGGTCAGGGAGAGAGCTACCGCTGTGGAGAGCAGAGTGAGTGACCTGGAGGATAAGCTCCCACATATAGCAACTGAAGCCAGAACAGCGCATCGTATGGCCCAAGACACGCTTAGCAGAGCTGAGGACACGGAAAATCGCTTACGCAGAAATAATGTTCGCATTGTTGGTCTCCCTGAGAAGACGGAGGGCAGAGACCCCACCATGTTTGTGGAGAACTGGATTATTAAAGTGTTCGGTAGGGAAGTTTTCTCGCCATTTTTCACCGTGGAGAGAGCTCATAGAGTGCCGGGCAGACCCCTCCCACAAGGGGCCCCCCCCCGGTCGATGCTGGCCAAGCTTTTGCACTACCACGACAGAGAGGCGGTTCTCCACTGCGCGCGGGAATGAGGAAATGTTACCTTTGACGGGGTCAGAGGGTCGTTCTACCCGGACTTCTCGGCCGAGGTGCAGAGGAGCAGAGCAAGATTTGTTGAAGTGAAAAAACGCATGAGGGCCCTGCAGTTACCGTATGCCATGCTCTACCCGGCCAATTTGCGAGTAACCGCAGAGGGCCATGCGCAATTCTTTGAGTCCCCCAGGGAGGCTATGGCCTGGCTGGACCACAATGAGCAGGCCCTACGCCATCGCAGGGCTGACGCTGGAGGAGACTGACCTTGTCATGATCCGTGACACACTGACTGTGCTTTGGTAATGGGATTAATAATTTCCTCACACTGATGAGCCGTTGCTCTGACTTTCGGGTTATCCTTTCTTCAGGTCCGGCTCTCTTTTTTGTACCAGTTGCCGGGGAAACACCTTTACTTTCATAAAGCGCTAGGAAACAAACTGTGACTTTATTCTAACGAATGAATAGGAATTCAGCTGAACTGTTGAGGAGAGTAGTGGGCTCACGTTTGAGCAGGGTTGTAGTGCCTGGACTTGCCCTGTTGGCAATATCGCTATGCCTGACCATGTTCGGGTTCCATCTGGGCGCTCCCGGAAACTGGGATGGCCTGCCTGGATGGGGCCTGCCTAAGTACCATTGCACTACTGTTGGTGGGCACCGTTGTGCCTGGTTGTATTTTGCAGTATTCACTGTCCTGCAGTCCAAGGGATTATTGTTTTTCCTAATGTTTTTTTCTCTTTTATTTTTTCTATTTTGGCCACCTGATATTTTGCTGCCGCGAAAGACTACCCGCATCGCCCCTCATGCCCGATCACTATTTTTGCTTCTGCAATGGAGGGTACCCCCCTGATCTCCTGGAATGTTAGGGGCATGAACTCCCCCCTGAAACGTACAATGATATTTACATGTATGAAGAAGTTTTACCCTGCTATCTTATGTTTTCAGGAAACGCATTTGACACATGATACCACAAGCTGTTTAAAATACTCATGGGTGGGCAGGGCATACCACTCCACTCACACCTCCTTTTCCCGGGGTGTGAGTGTACTGGTACACAGGTCCCTGGATTACCAGGAATACGCTTCTAAGGTTGACCCAGAAGGGAGGTTTGTGTTTTTGCATTGTCGTATGGGAATTTTGAAATGTATTTTGGCGTGTGTTTACATTCCTCCCCCATTTGACGCTCGGGTGTTGAGGCTTCTCCTAGAGTTTCTGGAGGGTAGGCCGGATCTCCCGATGCTGCTTGTGGGGGACTTTAATAGCTGGTTGGACCCGGGACTGGACAAACATCCGGCACCCGGGGCGAACCCTCATAGGGCTACCCCGTTGGCTAGGCTGTTACGGGAGGTGGGCTGGCTGGATGTGTGGAGACACCGGAACCCCACAGTTAGACAATTCTCATGTTTCACGAAGGCTCACGGGTCGTTATCTAGGATAGACCTGGCGGTGGGTAACTCTGCGATGCTCCCCTCAATTTCGGAAGTTGCGTACAGACCTAGATGCATTTCTGATCACTCATACATGGTGATAACTATTATGGTGTCTCATCCATCTACTCTTTCCAGAGCACCCTGGAAGTTTAATGCCTTTTGGCTTCAGTTATTTAGTGCCCCGGAAGAACTAGAGGGGAGCATCCGGAGGTTTTTTTCAGACCAGCCCGATCCAGAATCTATCCTTACTGAATGGGAATCATTTAAAGTGTACCTTAGACGTCTGCTTAGTGGTGAGGTCAATAAGGTTAAGAGGCGCTCGGAGGCTCTCAGGGAGGCTCTGGAACTGCAGGGCCACACACTAGAGACTAAGTATGTCCAGGACCCCACTGAGACGGCTAGAGGGGCGTGGCAGTCGGCTCAATCTGCGTATGAGCACCTGCTCGCCTCCACGGCCGAAAAAAAAATGCTTTTTCACCAAGACAGCATTTTTCGAGGAGGGAGAGACGACGGGCCGCCTTCTGGCTAGGATAGCGAACTCTGAACAGAAGTCCCCGGCTATTGGGACATTGCGGACCGCAGCTGGGCGACTGGTTCAATCCCCTGACCTTATCATACAGACGCTAGCAGACTTTTATGAACAGCTGTATCGCCCGGCCTCGATGTATAGCGCTGAGGAGCTGTCCGACTACCTGGACGGAATAGCATTTCAGCGTCTCTCCCTTTCCCAAAGCTCAGAGCTCAACTCTCCGTTGATTCTAAAAGAACTGCAGGAGGCGGTTGCGGCCTTCCCCAACTGTAAAGCCCCGGGGGGGATGGAATCCCCATGGAGATTTACAAATAATATTCTGAGATCTTACTGCCTAGGCTACTGAGTGTGTTTAATGCTGCTAGGGAGGCCAGTGCCCTCCCATCATCCATGGCTAAGGCACACATTGTGCTAATCCTTAAACCGGGCAAGGACCCAGTGGACCCGGCCTCATACAGGCTGATTTCACTACTCCAGTCTGATATCAAACTCCTGGCGAAGGTACTGGCCCTCAGGTTAAATAAGGTAATTACCTCAGTCATACACCCGGATCAGGCGGGATTTATGCCCAACAAATCTACGGCCATAAACCTCAGAAGGCTGTTTCTTAACATGCAGTCCCGGGCAGATAATGTGGGGAGGAGAGCTCTGCTGTCACTCGACGCTATGAAGGCCTTTGATAGCGTGGAGTGGCCGTATCTCTGGGGGGTGCTGCGGCGATTCGGATTCGGAGAGGTGTTTATCTCCTGGGTGCGGCTGCTGTATCATCTCCCCCAGGCGGCTATCAGAGAGGCTGGTAGAGTGTCAGTGTCATTTGCTCTGGGCCGGGGTACGCGGCAGGGGTGTCCATTGTCCCCCCTGCTGTTTGCCCTAGCAATAGAGCCACTGGCGATTCAGATTAGAGACCATGAGGGTATCACCGGCTTCTGTTATGGAGACAGACAGGAGAAGGTGATGCTATATGCAGACGACATGATGATCCTGCTGGGGGATACCGAGCAATCCCTGAGCACGACAATGGAAACGGTAGTAACATTTGGGGAGTTCTCGGGCCTAAAAATAAACTGGTCTAAGTCCGCTTTGATGCCCCTGGATGACGCCCAGCTGCAACATGGAGACAGTGTGGGTGGTATCCCTGTAGCTACTACCTTTAAGTACCTAGGAATACAGGTGACGCCGCGTATCGGGGAATATGGCTTGTTGAACATTTCCCCGCTGCTGGCTAGATTTCGCTCCCGTGCCAAGACGTGGAATGCTTTGTGTATGTCGGTTGCGGGCAAAGTGAATCTAATTAAGATGATTCTCATGCCCCAACTGCTCTACATGCTGCACAATTCCCCGCTGGTAATTCCCCTAAAGACCTTCAGGATAATTAATACCATCTTTCGAGAATTGATCTGGAAGAACCGCCCGCCCAGGATAAAATTAGAGCATCTGCAGCGTCCCAAGGATGAGGGGGGTCTTGCCCTGCCGAATCCTTGGCTGTACTACCTGGCGTCGCAACTGCAGCACTTGATAGGTACCATGGTCCCAGAGGGGGGGGCGGTCGGACAGGGTCCCCAGCGCCGCTGAGCATATTATGCTCAGGACGGTGGGGGGAGAGTCAATCCCGACAGCGCTTGAGTCCTTGGCCTTTGAAAGATCCCATAAAAGCTTTCCCACATATAGCCTAATACAAAAGATATGGAACAAGACCAAGTATTTACAAGGGGCCTCGGGGGTTACCGAGTTTAGCCCTATTTGGGCAAATTACTCCTATCCCGAACTAGCCAAACTGCAACAAGGGGAAAGGTGGAAGAGGTATGGGATCCGCTATTTAACACAGATTTTGGGTAATGGTGGCTTATTGCCTTTTGAGACGCTGAGGGAGACATACCAGCTACCAGCGAGCATGTTCTTCTACTACATGCAGCTTAGACATGCAGTTGTCGCCCAGTCCAGGGCCTCGGAGTGGCATGTGGACTCCCTTCCAATCCTCTCCCAGCTTAAGAGTGCAGAGACGTCTAAGGGGTTTATATCCCAGAGCTATAATATACTGCTTTGCAGGTACCTTAAGAAACACCCTCTGACAGTCAGGAGGAAGTGGGAAGTGGATGTAGGCCCCCTGGATGAGGAGCAATGGGAGGAGGCCCTGCAATCGGTTACCAGCTGTTCCCTGAATGTAACACAGTGCCTGACACAACTGTATACACTCCTAAGAGTATACTATACGCCCCACAGATTGCATCTTATGGGAGTGCGGCCCACACCGATATGTGCAAGATGTAAAAGGGATCACAGGGATTTGATACACATGCTTTGGCGCTGCCCCAAGTTGCACACCTACTGGGCGGGAGTGACGGACACAATAAACACAGTGTTCCAGGTTTCGATCCCATTAGACCCTAAGCAGTGCCTCCTGAATCTTCTGGACGAGCTAGAGTGGGAACCCCACACTAGAGAGGCCATCACCAGGGCCCTATTCATGGCCAGGAAACTGATTATGCTGCATTGGATATCCGAGGAGCCCCCCACGGTTAGGGAGTGGATCACTGCACTTGGTAATACGTTAAGGATGGAAAAGGTTATATACCAGCATAGGGGTTGCTCCGGAAAATTTGAACGGTTGTGGGACTTGTGGTTGGGAACGCCGGGGCTAGCCCCGAACGACCTGTTCATGGACAGACTCTTGGGCTAATGGGACAGGAGGGGGTGTGGGGGTGGGAAGCGGTCTATAGGTCCTTTCAGTATGTTGTTTTATATCTACATTTACCACTGCTTTGTATGTGGCCATGTATGGGTCTGCTATATTGGTTATGATTGCGGTACTTTGGACTGTATGTGTCAAATTTGTGATTAATAAACTTGTTCTTGGATTAAAAAAAAAAAAGCTTGAAAGGGCCTGTCTGTCAGGCCCGGTTCAAACCTAGGGTCTCCTAAAATGGGTCTCAGCATCGAGCTACGGGACGAGAGAGAGAAGGCTTCCATCAAGCGTGCGCAAGTCTCGATTGTGTTACCAATCAGCGGGTGTGCTCTAAGGCCAGGGGACAGGGCCGTCTGACACCATGGGGCTCTCAAAAGGGGCACCATGGTCTGTGCTTGTTCAAGCTGTGGCCACAGTTTGGTTTCTGTATGTCGACACCAGTCTAGAAGTCTGCTGAGGTGTACCGCGTGGTAATAGGTTTGGACATCGGGCATCGCCATCCCCCCAGACATTTTCGGTATTGTAAGTATCTTTTTATGAATGCAGGGTTTTTTCCCTGCCCAAAGAAACTTTGTGAAAGCGGTTTGTATCTGCCTAAAATAGCTCACCGGGATGTGGATCGGGAGGGCCTGTAAGAGGTACAGGAACGTGGGTAGGATTGTCATCTTAAGGATGCTACAGCGCCCGAACCAGGAATGGAGCCCGCCGGTCCATTGGTCCAGAAGCAACTGCACCGTCCTAAGGAGGGGAGGGAAATTGAGCCTAAAAAGGCGTGGAATGGATGTCGGGATGAGGGTACCTAGATATTTTAACGCCGTCTCCGACCATTTAAGATGGAAGCGTGTTCTAAGATCTGCGAGCAAGGGTTGTGGAATCCCCACTCCCATTGCCTCCGACTTACTAAAATTAATCTTTAAATTGGAGATCTTCCCGTATTTCTCAAACTCCTTCATCAGGTTGGGCAGGGAGACACTCGGGTCCGACAGGGAAAACATTAGGTCGTCAGCATAAGCCGAGACCTTGTATTGTACGCCCTTTACTTCTATGCCCGTA